>NW_006400299.1:177901-222440 GCF_000299155.1 Elephantulus edwardii
GATTGATTCAGTGACTGGGGTAATCGGGATGGGTGTGTCAGAGGCAGTGCGATTGGCACAGGATAGAGCAAGGTTTAGGGCTGTTGTACATAGGGTCGTAAGCGACTCGATGGCACATAACAACAACAACATGAGTCATATTAAACTTGATATCACTTAATAACAAAAAAGACCTAGTTTAATTGCTGTATTTGCGCAGTTAGTTTTCAGATTAAAAAGTGTAAGCCTCCTCCTTTGTTTTCCTTCTCCAGTAGCACTTTGCTTATTCAAGGTCTTTTCCATTTAGTCATAAAGTTCATATTAAAGAATAATCATTTTTTCTACTTTATAGAAGAATGATGGTGGTATCTATATTTGGTTACATTATACTTTGAGAAAGTACCTGACTGCCTTCCATAGTGGTTGTACTATTTTACATTTCCACCAACAGTGAAAGAGTTCCAAACTGTCTAACATCCTCACCAGTATCTGTTGCTTGCTGCCCTGTTGAACTTTGCTTCTGTTCCTGGGGTAAGATCATATTTCATTGTTGTTTTTATTTGCATCTGTCTGATAGCTAAGGATTTTGAACATTTCTTTATGTGTTGTTGGCCGTTAAATGTCTTCTTTGGTGAAGTACCTATTCATATCTTGTGCCTGTTTTTGTGACTGGGTCGTTTGCCTCTTTCTTGTTGAGGTGTTGGAATATTCCATACATTTAATGTATAATTTATTATCAGATATGTCACTGTCAAATGCTTCCTTTTTAACCTGTTGGAGAAGTTTTCAAATGTGCTTAAATATTTTGTTTTAAAAGCTCTATTTTTATCCTCTCCTGGCTGTAGGTTTTTTATTATACTTGGAAGTCTATGCATTTTATAGGGAAAAAATATATATATTACAATAGCTAACTACTAGATGAAATACTAGGAACAAATTTAACTAGAGACACAAAAGATTTCTACAAAGAAAATTTTAAAAAAACATCAAGAAACAAAGAGAGGGAGGGCAATGGAAGGATATATTACGTTCATGGATGTGGTTGTTGCTGTTGTTAGGTGCTGTCAAGCTGAATATGACTAACAGTGACCCTAAGAACAGTTGACTTGAACTCTGTAATATCCTGACCATCCTCATCATTTCTGACAAACTTGAGTCCACTGTTGAAGTCACCATGTCAGTCTATCTTATATTGGGGCTGTGGAAGCTCTTCCTCTCCTTTACTGACCCTCCATCTTTCCAAGCATGAGGTCCCTTCCCAAGGAACAGCCTTGTCTAGCTACATATACAAAGAAAGGAAACTGAAGCTTCACCATCATTGCCTCCACAGACCACTCTGGCTGCACCTTCTCCAAGACATAGCTGTTTGTTCTTTAGCAGCCCACAGGATATTCAGTACTCTTCTCAACATCACAGATCAAAGGCATCACTTTTTTTTCTTCTGTCATCCTTATTCATTGTCCAGCTCTCAGATATATAGCAAGCAATTGAAAAGAATCTGAATCAGATACAACTTAGTCTTCAAACTAATATAATTTCTCCTCAATAATTTGGAGAGGTCCCTCACTGCAGACTTTCCCAGTGCGATACATATCCTGATCTCCTGACCACCGATACCAAACATATTGATTGTGGATCCAAGTAAGATTAAGTCATTTCAATCTTTTTTCCATTCATTATTTCTCCATCCTTTCTGTTAACATTGTCTAACTGAGCAATTGCTTATCATCTTATTCTGCATAAAAGAGTAACATTACTATTAATGAATATGATTACTGTTGGCAAAACCATGACATAGTGGCTACAGCAATGGGAATTACAAAAATTAGGAGGATGGTACAAATTGTTTCATTCTGCTGTACATAGAGTTGCCATAAGCCAAAACCATCTCAGTAGCATTTAACAATAGCAACAGTAGTGATGCTTATTTTATAGACAAGAGTGGCATTGACATTTTGTTATCAAACTTGAAACTTGCTATAAAATCAGAAAGATTAATTTTCTAACTAAATCGTTTTCTAACAAGAACATATGTGCCTGTTTTGTTTAAAATTTCTTCTTAGAATCCTGATAGGTTTGCCATGACTAACTCAAGGACAATAAGAAAGGCAGAGATTGTATAATACAGAAACCTAACGGCATCTAACCACCAAAACACAGAAAAATGCCTACAAATTTTGCTTTAGAGTATAGCAGATAACATGGACAGGTGCAATTATTTTAAATTAAGAGATTATTCAAGTATGCTGACAAGATTAACAAGAACACTGGAAATTTCTAGAGCAAAGATTCTGAACATGTACATCAGAATATCTCTCCTACTTTTAGACATATTTTTGGTATTTACAATCATGAATACCTTTTCTTTGATTCTTCCCATAGCATTACTTGGTCTCTATTATTTTTAGAAGCTTAAAACACAGTTAAGGGTGTGTGTGTGTGTGTGTGTGTGTGTGTGCGCGCGCGCGCGCGCGAGCGCTCCTAGTTGGGGGCCTGGCGAGAGCAGGGCCAGTGTCCTGTTAGCTTCATGAGCAGGAGGCCAGCTGTATGACGAGGATGTGGCTGCACACAAGCCGCCGCTGTGGCGACCACATGTCCTGGCCTCACCTTCACCACAGTAACTGAGTTTTCATTTTCTTGTGGAGTTAACACCAAATAAAAACTGAAAAAGAAAAAAAAAAAACAAACACACACCAAAAACCCAGTTTATGTTACCAAGTTTCTTTGGAATTTTTCTATTTTGAAATCTCCGTATTGTGTCAGGTGCTAAGGTAGTCCTGGTAACCTAACAGATAAGGAATTGAGTTGCTAATGCAAAGAGAGGCAGTTCAAATCTACCAGCTGTTCCTCAGGAGAAAGGTGGGCAATCTCTTGTGTGATGGACAGTCGCTAAAAACCTGCTGGAGAGTCAGTTACAAGTTCACTGTTAATCAGTTCCAGTTCACTGTCAATCCGTTGTGTATTTTCTTACATACTTACTCTGTAGGGAATTACCCTTCTGATCCAAGGCTACACCTGTGGTAATTCAAATCCCAAATCTCCTCTAAAGCAATTTATAGCCTTGGAAATACACTAGTGGGCCAGTTATGAGTCAGTCCGAGCAGTGAAAGAAAAGGAGAGAGAGACAGAAAGGAGGGTGGTGTGGAGACTGTGTAAATTCCTTCTTCATCTTATAGTCAAAGAAGATGACTCTTAGTTTATTTTCCCAAGAATAATATATAATATCCATGTGAAAGAGAAAGGGATAGTGACAGTTGGACTCTCCATTGAGAGTAGAGTAAAAGCAATCAGTTGAGTAAAAACAAAGAGATGATGAAAAAAGTTATTGAAGGAAGTGTGATCTGAGAGCAAAAAATGTCCAACTGGAAAGCTGTAGGTTTACTATCATGAGTCTTTGCACATAGAGGGTTTAAAACATGAAAGATTAAGACATAACTTGAGTGAATTTATATTTTTCCCTATTGGGCACTTCCTTAAAGGATCATATGGAACAAGACACTGGGATAAACAAGACAGTTCTCACTGAATTCATCCTGCTGGGCCTTGTGGAATCAGAAGAGTTGCAGACTGTGGTCTTCGTACTCTTCCTTTTTGCCTACATGATCACAGTGGGGGGTAACCTTACCATCCTGGCAGCTATTTTGCTGGAACCCAAACTCCACACACCCATGTATTTCTTCCTGGGAAACCTGTCAGTTCTGGACATTGGGTGCATCACTGTCACTGTTCCTCCAATGCTGAATCGTCTCCTGTCCCACAAACGTACGATTTCCTATAAAGCTTGCCTCTTCTTCTTCCACCTCCTGGCTGGAATGGACTGTTTTCTGTTAGCAGCCATGGCCTATGACCGCTTCCTGGCCATTTGCCGGCCCCTCACCTACAGCACCCGCATGAGCCAAGTAATCCAGAGGATACTGGTGATTGTATCTTGGGCTTGTGCCTTCACCAATGCACTGACTCACACTGTTACCCTATCTACTCTCACCTTTTGTGGCCCCAAGGAAATCAATCACTTTTACTGTGACCTTCCACAGCTCTTCCAGATCTCATGCTCTAGCACCCACGTCAATGAGCTGGTGCTCTTTATTGCTGGTTTCTTGATGGCAGGTATTCCTGTGCTTCTCATCATCACCTCCTACATCCACGTGGCCGCTGCAGTTCTACGAATCCGTTCAGTGGAGGGCCGGAAGAAGGCTTTCTCTACATGTGGCTCCCACCTCACTGTAGTCTCCCTCTTCTATGGGACAGGTATCTTCAACTATATGCGCTTGGGTTCAGAGGAAGCGTCAGACAAGGATAAGGGGGTAGGAGTTTTCAATACTGTCATCAATCCCATGCTGAATCCACTCATCTACAGCCTCAGAAACTCTGATGTTCAGGGTGTTTTGTGGCGAGTGCTTGTAGGGAGGTGATCACGAAAGAATGACAAGATAATTCCTTTCTTGCCCTTATAAGGCCAGGAACCATTACCCCCACCCCTGCCACACATTGTTATGTGAATATTTGTGCTTGTTCTACAAGGAAACAGTATCTAGTTCATTCATTCATTCATTCATTCATTCAGCTAATATTTATTGAATTATTTCTATGATCCAGACCCTTTTCTGTGCTCAAAGAACAAGAAAGACAAAGGTCTGTGTTTGTTTTAATAAAGAAAGACAAAATAAATAAACATCATGTAAGGATGGTGGAGGGACAGCACAGGAGGGGAAGGCTCTCTATGAGGTGGATTGGTTCAGGACTAGGGTAATCGGGATGGGAGTGTCAGAGACAGTGCGATTGGCACAGGACAGAGAGTTTAGGGCTGTTGTACATAGGGTCGCTATGAGTCGCAAGCGACTCAATGGCATATAACAACAACAACAAAGGTGTACCTTACATGGTGACAAGGATTATGAAGAAAAAGAAATAAGATAGGAGGATATGAAGTTAGATTCTGACAAACCAACTCCTTGACAAGTTGTTTCCCTGAGGACTCTGCTCATTTTCTGAGTACAGTTAAAATCCTGGAAGTCCCATATACCTGGGCAACATTAATCCCAGCCTAGGACCCCAAGACTATCATTCCAAAGGTTCTTTCCGTGAGAATTTGAGATCTCTCCCAGATCAAATTTCAGATTGCTTTTTCAAAACATCAGACCAATGATTATTTGTTTACTTGTCCATCTCTCATTTCCAAGAAAATCAAGTCCTTTTCTTCCCACATAACAACCTGCAGCATATTCAGTGGTGGGTAAGTAGGTATTAGAGATGTAGAGCATAGCAACGCAAAGGATCTTCCAGTTGCTCCTTAGGAATTCACCAACTGCTCCTTGGGTGAGAGCTGATCAGTCTACAGTTTGAAAAACCCAACTCACAGTCAACTTGATTTTACTAAATAAAACTACACTAATGCTTGTTGGATATATTTTAAGCTCAAAAAAGATTCTTCTATCTCCAACCTTGACCATGTATTGATTCCTATTGAGATGCAACAAAGTCTTTGAAAGAACAAGCTTTATATTCCAACAATTTGCTCAAAATTTTTAATGCAGAATACACAATCCTCTTTATTGGGACATCGCCTCCAATGCTTTCATTTTCTCCTCCAAACACCAGAGCTAAGGAAAATGAATATCTATCCATAAATAGTTTGAAATTTATGCCTATTTCTAACTTTCCCTTAGATAGCTACAATCTAGAGTATGTCTTCATCTTGTATTTGTCTAATCTTCAATCCGTTCATTCCTGATAACTGTTTTCTTTACAGACCCCCTTAGAAGGATTATTTCCTTCTCATTGAAATTTTATTACCCTTCTAACATATCCTCTCTCATTCATAAAACTATCTCTGACTTAGCCTTCTCCATAATTTCTTACTAGAAGTCAAACTATTAGAAAGGTGGGCTGAGATGCAATATTAAAAAATAAATTTAAAAAAATAACATGGCAGTAGGGAAGGAGACAGGATCTGAAGTAAAGCAATGAAGATAAAAACGTGAGGGGAGACAAGATGATAAGATAAAAGGGGGAAGGTAGAAATGAGGGAAAGTGTAGAATAAGAGAACAGATGAGGAGAAAAACTGTGAATTAGAGCTCTCAAACCAGAAGACTAAAAAAATATCAAATAGGCCAAAGATTAGTGTGAAAATGAGTAAAGATGCAGATGAGAATAAAATTTGTACTTTAAAATTATGTCCTGTCGCATGTGATCATAAAATAAACAGCATCACCACTGCTAATGTTATCATTGGCTCCAACCCTTCTAGAAAGAAAAAATACGAATACACCAGATGCTCTGCTGGAGAAGGAGGGACAGTCTCCTCCTGTACCAGTCAGATCTGATTTGACGGTACACACACACACACACACACACACACAATCAATAAATAATTTTTTTAAAAAAAGGAAGAAAAAATAGCTTAAATTTTACAGGTGGTGTAATGATGTAATCTGTAGACTCATTTCTCTCTTTTTTTTTCACTAGGAAGAGAGAGTAGGACTGACAAATACAGACAGTGGTGGAGTATAAGTTGTTCTTATATGCTGTCGAGTCATGTACAACTCATAGCAACCCTATGCAAAATAACTCTGAACCATGCCCTATCCTGAGCCAATCTCACTGTCTCTAACACACCTGCCCTTATTACTTCAGTGACTGTGTCAGTCCATCTCATCTAGGGTCTTCCTCTCCTGCATCATCCCTCCACCCTTCCAAGCATGATGTCCTTCTCCAATGACTGGTCCCTCCTGGCAACATGCCCAAAGTATGTGAGATGGAGCTTCAGAATCCTTGCCTCTAAGGAGCAACTTGGTTTCACCCTCTCTGAGACAGACCTGTTTGTTCTCTTGGAAGTTCATGGTATGTTCAATATGTTTCTCCAGCACCACAACTTAAAGGCATCAATTCGTCTTCTGTCATTTTTTGTCATTATCCATCTCTCTGATGTATAGCAAGTAATTGTTAAGATGATGGTCTGGATCAGACCACCTTAATCTCTAGACTAATATCCTTGCTCCTCAGTACTCTGGAGAGGTCCTTAACAGCAGATTTTCAGGGATTATTCTTCCAAAAATTTTAGAATCCACAAAAGAATTCTTTATATTCTTGCAGATGAAAACCATTTGAATAAAATTAGGAGATTGTGTGAAAATGTTTGACTTTTGGGAAGGGAGAAAATGGTGTCAAATTAGATGTTCAAGAGGATTTTCAGCTATAACTGTAATTTTCTTCATTTAAACACACACTGTGGCAACATGCTAAGATTTATTAATAGTGTGTAGCAGGTGCACAAGCAATTTTTACTTTCATTCTCTATGTTGTTGTTGTATACCATCTAGTAGGAACCAACTCACAACTGACCCTCCAGTGGGCTTTCAGAGGCAATAATCACACAGGAGATTGCCCATCCTTCTCTCTCTGACCAGCTGGTGGAATTGAACCACATGCTTTTGGGTTAACAGCGCAACTTCTTGCCACTAGGCCATTAGTGATAGTCACAGCTGGAAGAAAAAAAAAACCAAACAAACACAGAACAGGCCTTTTTATGTTGCTATACGCACACCTAGAGCAATACTTCCTTATTTTTCTAATATTCTATTGTGTGTACTCACGACATATTAGTTAGGTATTCCTCAACCTTAAATACCTATTTTCCTGTTACCACCAGTAATACTTTCTATGTTTCCCAAAAGATTTTCTCTGAGATATATGTACAAGAATGCAATTTCTGAGCATTAAAAAGCAGGTATGTAGACCTGGTGTACAAGTTGCCATACAGTGGTAACTTGTGGTTGCTGTAAGGCTGAACACTGTGACACTGATGTGTCAAATGTGTTAATGGCTGGTTACCCAATGCGGACAGAGAGAGGGGTGGAGCTCCTCAATTAAAACAAGCTTAGAAGCAGGAGTGGCATCCACTTCCGTAATAGCTTGCCTCCAGAAACCCTATGAATCTGGAGAGAGGACGAGAGACACGCAAGCGTAGAGGACTCTCCTTCATAGGGTCACTATGAGTTGCCTGCGACTCAACGGCACTTAACAACAACAACAACAACAACAACATGTAGAGATAAGTAGATATGTAGAATACTGATATTTATGTTTCATTTTAATATGTAATTAAAATTATTCCTTTTCCAAGTGTCTGTCTCTACTAGTTTATCCTCTTATTAACAGTATGTAATATTCCCACATCCCCCCACTTCCTTATCAACCACTGAGCTATAAGTATGTCTGGCTTGCCGTTCTGATTAAAGTGACATTACTTCCTTCCTCTTTTTACAAGTGAGATTAGATGTGTCAGAGATGAATTTGGCTTAGAATAGAGCAAGGTTCAGAGCTGTTTACATAGGGCCCCTAAGAGTTGCCAGTGACTCAACGGCACATAACAATACTTAACAATTTCTGTCTCCTTTTCTGAAATCCTCTTTTTAAATGCTTTGCCCGTATTTCTTCAGGATTGTCTTATCTTTCCTTTGGTATTGTTGTTGTTATGTGCCATAGAGTTGCTTGTGACTCATAGTGACTCTATGTATAGCAGCTCTAAACCCTGTTCTATACAGTACCAACCTTATTTTCTCTGACACATTTACCCCTACTACCCCAGTCACTGAGCTAATACGTCTCATCAAGGATCTTCCCCTCTTATGCCACCCCTCCACCCTTCCAAGCATGATGTCCTTCTCCAAGGACTGGTTCTTCCTTGCAACATGCCCAAAGTATGTCAGATGAAGCTTCAGAATCTTTGCACATGAAGAAATGTTCAAAATCCCTAGCTCTAAGAGAGATGCAAATCAAAACAACTATGAGATATCATCTCACCCCAGTCAGAATAGCAAAATTTAACAGAACAGCAAGCAACAAATGCTGGCGAGGTTGTGGAGAAACTGGAACCCTTATTCATTGTTGGTGGGAATGTAAAATGGTGCAACCACTGTGGAAGGCGGTGTGGCACTTTCTCAATAAATTGCAAATAGAAATACCATTTGATCCAGCAATTCCACTACTGGGAATATATCCCAAAGAGACCGTAACTGACATCCAAGCAGATATATGCACAGCCATGTTTATCACAGCTCTGTTCACAATAGCAAGGAGTTGGAAACAACCCAGGTGCCCATCAACAAACGAATGGATAGAGAAGCTGTGTATATTCACACAATGGAATACTATGCCGCATTGAAAAACAAGGAACTCATGCAATATTAGTCAAAATGGGTGATCCTGGAGGACATTATGCTGAGTGAAATATCTCAGTCGCAAAAGGACAAATATTGCATGGTGCCACTGCTATAAAATGGGACTAATATCAGGGTTGGGGTAAGACTGAGAAAAACTGGATAAATTGTGTATACTGCACTGACACAGATGAGGGAGTGAATAATTTAAAAGCAACGTATGATAGGGTATTATGGTTATCACAAGAGCCCACAATTAAAGTTGCATAGTGGAATGTACTTGGGGCAATGGGAGGGGTGCAGGGGGATTGTGTACCAGGGAGGGAGTGTTTCTTTTACTTTTGAAAGAGAGGAGCGAACTGGGGGTGAGGGGAGGGCTGGGCAGGGAGAGAAGTGCAGCAATGAATGAATGGGAATCTAAAATCTCTGTAAATGCTCATTAAAATTATTTTTTTTAAAAGAACAACACAACAACAACAAAAAAGATGGTGGTTCCTCTGATCTCACATAAGATATCTGTGCACGGGATCTTTCAACTGTTTCCTCAATATTTTTCCAATTCAGTGTTAGCTTCTCCATCTTATCTCATGTAGTTCATCTTCTTGCTCAGTCTTCAATGAGACATCTAGCAGTTTATCAGGCATCCTTGCCAGGATGTTAAATTCTGAGTCTTGAGAAAATACTCTTATGTCAATCTACTCTTCATGTTTCAGCTTCATGTTTTATTCTATTCCTCTGTTCCTTATGATGCACTGTCACCTAGTTTCTCCAAAACCTGGAAGAACTGGCAATCTGTCAGAGTGTACTCACTGCTATATTAGTTTCTTATTATAATATTAACAAATTACTACAATTTCAGTAGTTTAAAACAGTATTTATTCTCTTACAGTTCTTTCATACCAGAAGTCTGAAATTACTTTCACAAGGCTAAGACAAAAATTTTAGCTGAGCTGATTCCTTAGGGAGGCACCAGTGCAGAATTGGATCCCTGCTTCTTCCTGATTCTGGCAGCAATAAGAACATACAGAATGATTCATAATAATCAGAAGGAGGAATGGTGTGCATTTGTCTGTTAGTGTCTATCCACCTTGGTCAAGTTGCCCTGTATGCCTAAAAGATCCACAAACACTCAAACTCACTGAGGTCCTCCATTATTCAGAGCATTAGAGAACTCAGTGAAGAGTCAACATCTTGTCCAATTCTGCAGGTAGAAAGAAACCTGCAGAAGACTATACAACCAGCCACTAGAAGGACATTCTGAAAGGAACAGATGAACCAAATGTATGGCAAGTAATAGTCTTACAAAGGGAATTAAGGGAGTGCGAGGAAGAGAGGAAAGATTGCATGAATGACCCAATAATAATAACAACAACAAAAGTATAAAAAAGGAAGTAAAATACATGGAAGAATAAACCGAAATATTCAACAAAGGTTGAGTATATATGAACCAGAACACATGAGATGTCTGCTAAAATCTACTATCTGCTTCATAGAATGGTTGTGAAGCTTCATCTAGGCCTTATATTTGTGAAGTTCTTAGCACATTATAATGTACTTACAAGCACCTGCGAAGATTAACCATTGATTTACCCTTTTCAGCTATGCTGGTTGGTGGAAAAGATGTTCAACTCACACATTAGGACATGGAGTTCTATAATGTTTCTGTGTTTTGTCCAAAGTCAAGTAACCAGAAGAAGAAGTCTAGCTTTTATGATTTTTCTTACCAGTGGACCAATAAGCAGTGTCATGATGGCTGGAGAAGAGATTAAAACTGTCAACAGCTTCATCTTGCTTGAAATCCATAATTAACACCCTCGGGATGAACAGTCAGGAAATAAGGAAAGGCATTGCACTAGGAAATTCTGCAGGTAGGGACCTTTCCAAATTATTGAGGAGTAGTGATGTCAGTTTGAGGGACTAAGGTGCATCTTCATGTCATAGTTTTTCTGATTACTAGCTATGCATCTGAGACCTAGACAATGAATAAGGATGACAGGAAAATAAATGATGCCTTTGAGCTGTGGTGTTGGAGAAGAGCACTGAACATCCCATGGATGGCCAAGAGAACGAACAGATATATCTTGGAAAGGGTGCAGCTGGAGTGCTCTTTGGAGGCAAGAATGATGAGGCTTTACCTCACATACTGTGGACATATTGCTAGAAGGTGCTATTCCCTTGAGAGGGATATGATGTTGGGAAGAGTAAAAGGTCAAGGTGACTGCTGCAATGGGTTTTTGTGTGTCAGGAAGTGTGAGGATGGTGCAGGATAGGACTAGGTTCAGATCTTTTGCTCATAGAGTCGCTATGATTTGTACTCAACTCAATGGCACTTAATGACAGCAACCACCTAGTTTCCCTGATGAGAGAAAAACTAGAACTCTTTCTTGGTAGAGAAGATGTTGAGTGAGAAATTACTGGTAGAAATACAAATCATAAAAACATACCCCTCAATCATCCCTCATCCTGTGCTCATTATTCTGTGATCTCTTAAACTTCCAATTTCTAAGGTCCTGGTCTGGAAAATTGCACTGATAGGCAGCTTAGTTGGAGACCTTCTAGCACAATATAGTTCTTTCACTACTGCTTATAAAATCATTATGAGATACATAAGAAATAGTCCCAGATGCCCATGCTAACAAGTCCCCTGAGGAGAAAACATCACATTCCTGAGAATTCATTATGAAACTGCGTGAAGATAGCTTCTCCCTTTTGTCTCTTTTCTTAAGGCTCCTCCTCCTCATCATGTGCAAGGAAAGCTTGGGAATTGGTTTGTATTTGCTCAAAGGCTCTGAATGGGGATGATAATCTGAGAAAGAAAATGTGTCTCTTCGCCAAACCATACCTATTCTCAGGTGCACCGCCAGCTTCTTAGGTAACCTCGAGTATAGAGAGAAGCACTCTAAGCCCCAGAGAGCCCAGATGTAAACCAGAGTTTACATCACCACCCCAACCATCTGCCTGATACATCTAGCCTTTCTGAGAGACTCTAAAAGGTCACAAATGTGAGATAGTGCAGCATTGATGAAGAGTCCGAGTTGTTTATTTTTTTCTTCTCTCTCCTTCTCTTTATACTTTTTCCATTTCCTCAAAGGTTAATTCCTGATGTCCTTAGAGGGTAAGATTGTAGTGAAGAAATCTCTCTATAGAGAAGATAGCAGCCAACTAAGATAGTATACTATCTAAGATAGCATTTCCCTTTCTCATATGTAGTCTCTAACTTGCTTTCTAGTTAAATAACTAGGCCTGAGTTACTCTTCACTTTATTTCCTGAAGAAACCTCACTGACTTCTATGCCCGTTCCAGGGTGAGTACACTCATGGGTCTGTAATCACAGAAGGTATTTGTATGTTGAGTTAACAGCTGCTTCTGAAGAGAAAATTACTTATGGAAAAAACTGAGACAGGAAGTTTTCACTCCTTTTCTGGTCCCCTTTGTCCAAGTTCCTCCATCGTTAATGAAGTCTGTAATCTCTTACTCTTAGAGATTAGTGTGAGGGAATGCACTGAATCTAGCTCTTGTTCAGGATACAGTCTATCAAGCATCCTGAGACCTTTAAGATGAGACTCATTGAGCCTTTGTAACATCAGGACCATGAAGGCAATGGCTGGAGTTCTAGACTAGGAAGTATAATACATACATCAATAAAGACAGCCAGGCCCAGAGCTTTAATGATTTAAAGCAAGCTAGATATTTTGTTGGTCTTCTGCCCCTGACTAGAGCTTCATCTTGCACAGACAGGTCTTTTGGCCAGTTTTCATGAAAAGAAAAAAAAAACAACCCCAACAACCCAGACATGAAAATATGTGTGGATTGTTACATGAGATGTTTGTTATCATCAAAATAAAGGTAATACATCCATGTAGCAGTCTTGCTCCTCAAACTCACCCTTACAACCTCCCAAATAAGACTAAGTCTATGAAAGTCTGGCCCCAAACCCAGTAAGTCCAGAAAGTCTTCTGTGACAACTCTAATGCACATAATAATTCTTTTCATAATAATTCTTTTTGTCTGCAATCCTAGAGACTCTTATTCACTTGTTTATATAAGATGGAATACTATGTGCAAAGTGAAGTGTTAGAAGACGTACAATAATAAAAACTTTTGTTCTGTCTTCAAATCTCTTACTATAGAGTAGATAAAATAATTTCTATGCATGAAAAATTCTCATAAGGTAAACATAACAAGTTCTATACAGTGGAAGTTGGACAGAAGTGAGTGGACAGAGAACATTTTGAGATGGGGAATTTTCAGGGAAGAACTATTTCAGAAGCCAGTTCTTGGCTCATGTCTTAAAATGTTTGTGTGTGTGCAGTCTGGGAAAAGGAAGAACAGGTAGACAAAATTGTTATAAGCAGGTAAAAAATTACAGCATTACACTAGAACTCCGACTGGCATTAAAATTAGGGAGAATGGCTAGTAGTTAATTGTTCTTTAATATAAAGTGCATAAAGAACTGTTAGGCATCACTCATTGTTTATCAAAACAAATTGGCAATTTTATCAATGAGAATCAGGCCTGAAAACAATGCCTTATAATAACATCCCTAAAGTCATTTGATCTTAAAATTTATAGGAGATTTTAGAGTTTCAAAATAATAAATAATGACTCGTTTAGGAGTTTGGTCATTGAGATATCTTTATATTGGTGATATCACACAAGGTTCAGTGAGGTGTAGGTTACCTACTGGAAACAGGCCAGTAGGTTACCTACTGGAAACAGGCCAGACAACAATTACTCCTTAGACTATAAAATGTATATGGAGGAATTTGAGGAGGAAAGGTTCTGAATAATCTGTAAAAAAGCAATGAAAAAGTGAAGAAGAACACACCTCTAGCCTTTCAAGGTGCAAAGATATTGGACGTTGTCTGTTCTGTGTTGACATTAAGGTCACCTGAAAAGTTCCAATAAAGCATTCACACTCACATACGACTCACAATGAATTAAATCAGAATTTGTGGTATAAGACTACAGCATTAGTATTTTCATCTTAAATCTTTGCTGGTGGTTTTACTTATCATCTGAGCTGATGGTGATCTAATCCAACAGAAGACATGGAATGGCAGCTGCAAGTAAAGACAACTAGAGCTTTGTAAAATGTCTAAAATTTGTGAAACTTTACCATTTATCATTTTCCAATAATTTTCTCTTCTGTCCTCAAGATTATCAGTAAAATGAAAATGAGATATATGTTTTAAATCTGAGGGCATGGAAAGAGAGAAGCAGTGGAGGTGGCAGGGGGAGACACCCCGTCAGTGGACTGCTGAGAGAGCAGTGATCCACTGGAATCATGTAGGAAACTTTTGAAAATGGTCACGTCTTGGCCCATCCTTAGAAATAGCGGCTTAATTGGCCTTGAGGTGGAGCTCAGACTTCAAACTGCCGTGGTATTGTTTTTTTAAAAGAAAGTTCCCAGATATTCGTAATCTATAGTCAAGCTTTTAGACACATTGGGGGGAGAGCAAAAAGTGATAAGAATAGCAAACTAATTTCCTACAGTCTTTGCAAAGAAAGGAAAACTTAAAGCAATGGGATAGTGTCTGGAAAGTGGCTTCTGCATTTTTTTTTTCTTAGTGGTTTTATTTTTTCTTTTATCTGTTCACGTTTGTTGTTGTGTGCTATCAAGTCGCTTGCGACTCATAGCGCTCTATGTAAAGAGCCCTAAATGCCGTTCTATCCTGTGCCAACCTCACCGTCTCAGACACACTCATTCCCACCACTCCACTCACCGAATCGATCCATCTCATCAAGGGTCTTCCTCTCCTGTGCCATCCCTCCACCCTCCCAAACATGATGTCCCTCTCCAAGGCCCAGTCCCTCCTTGCAACATGCCCAAAGTATGTCAGATAATGCTTCAGAATCCTTGACTCCAAGGAGCATTCTGGTTTCACCTTCTCCAGGACAAACCTGTTTGTTCTTTTAGCAGCCCATGGTACATTCAACACTCTTCTCCAGCACCACAGCTCAAAGGTATCAATTCTCTTTCTATCATCCCTATTAACTGTCCAACTCTCTGAAGCACAGCATATAATTGCAAAGACTTTAGCCTGGATCAGGCACACCTTATTCTCCAGCCTGATGTTGCTTTTCAGTACTCTTGATAGGTCCCTCACAGCTGACTTTCCCAATGCAATTCGTCTTCTGAGTTCTTGGCTGCTGTTACCAAGAGCGTTGACTGTGGAACCAACTAAACTAAAACTGTTAACTATCTCAATCTCTTCACCATCCATACTGATGCTGCTAATTGGCCCAGTGGTGAGAATCTTTGTTTTCTTGATGTTGAGCTTCAATCCATATTGAAGGCTGCAGTCCTTGACCTTCTGCAGCAAGTGCTTCAGGTCCTCCTCAGTTTCAGCAAGCAGGGTTGTGTCATCCACATAACGCAGGTTGTTGACAATTCTTCCACCAATCCTGATGCCACATTCCTCCTCGTACAGCCCAGCATCTCGGATGATCTGTTCTGCATACAGATTGAAAAGGTATGGAGACAAAATACATCCCTGATGGATCCCTTTCTTGATTTTGAACCATGTGCCCACCCCCCTCACCGCCCCCTGCTTCAGCAGTTTTAGAGTTACAAGATCCAGATGGTTTTTCTTTGATAGTTGGTGGATTCAAGTGACTTAAAATCACTGGGACACACTCAGATCACTTTAGGGCATCAGAGGGAAAGCACTACTTAAATCCTGACCAGGGTAGAGATATTTGCTAGAAGTGGAGGGTGTATGAGAAGAAGTAAAAATTGGCAGGTACTCCCTTCTGATCTGTTATTCATAGGGTCAACTACATTCATAGATGACATGATGACACATAACAGCAGTTATACACACAACCCATAACCATTCTCTCATTGACAGAAGCTACTGCCATTTGAATGCAAAGGACTCCGAAATCTAGAAACCCATAACTTTTTTTAGAATCATATGGAAGGTAGGACTAGATCCCTCATTCATTAAAATGTGCATTTATTATTAGTTATAAAAACACAAATTAGAAAATTGAAGACGAACTCAACTGAAAAATTGAAAATAATGTATCAAGATGTAAAACTTCTCTAGTTGCTAGTGAAATCTTGCTATTTCCTTCTACTCTGTGTGGGTATATGAGTGAGAAAGAAAGAGAATGTGTGTGTCTTGTGTACAATTTCCAATCCACTTCCTATACTTAAGTGTTTACAAATATTTTCTTGTTTTTTAAACCTTTGTTAACGTGGATTGTTTGTTGGGTTTTTTTCCCCTCTTCACTTATTCACATATATTTTGTTTTATAAGATTAATTACACTGATCAGTACCATTTATTACAACATTTCATCAGACCTTGTCTTTTCCTTCATCACAGCTATCCATCCTAATGTGGAATTTAAGAATTTATTTTGTTCATAACATCACTGTGAGTCATGCTCGACTCAATAGCCCTTAACAACAACAGCAACAGTATTGTGAGACACCATCTCACATACTTTGGGTGTGTTCTCAGGAGCCAACCATTCCTGCGAAAGGAAAACATGCTTAGAAAAATACATTCAGCAAAGGAGAGAAGGACCCTTAAGGATTTGGACTGACAGAGTGACTGCTAACACAGTGACTGCCACAGTGGACATACACACAGCCACGATATGAGGACGGTGCAGGTTTGGGTAGGGTTTCATACTCTGGTTTTTGTTTTCTTTTTTTCCCCCTTTTTTATTATTATTATTAAATTTTATTAGTTTTAATGAACATTTATAGAGATTTGGGGTTTTCATTCATTCATTGCTGCACTGTTTTCTCCACCCTTCTCCCCAGTTCGTTCTTCTTTTCCCCCCAATGTCTGTTTTAATTGTCCAATTGCCACAGAGATGACTTGACAATATCTAACAAAAATGACCACATAATTGTTAATAGATGTTGTTGTTGATTGCCATTGAGTCGAGCATGACTCATAGTGACCCTATGAACAAAAGACCTGAAGCCTTTCTATAACTATCGTTTCTCATAGTCCATAGAGTTTCCAGAGGCGTGTTGTTTAGGAAGTGGATGCCACTCCTGCTTCCAAAAACTGTGTATTGCTAGTTTGTTGTTGTTGTTGTTATGTGCCATTGAGTCGCTTGCGACTCATAGTGAGTGACCCTATGTACAAAAGCCCTAAACACCATTCTATTCTGTACCAACCTCGCTGTCTCAAATACACTCATTCCCACCACTCCTTTCACAGAATCAATCCATCTCATCATGGGTCTTCCTCTCCTGCGCCATCCCTCCACTCTCCCAAACATGATGTCCCTCTCCAAGGACCAGCCAGCCCCTCCTTGCAATATGCCCAAAGTATGCCAGATGAAGCTTCAGAATCCTTGACTCCAAGGATCATTCTGGCTTCACCCTCTCCAGGATAAACCTGTTTGTTCTCCTAGCAGTCCATTTGGAAATTTTCTTACACTTTGATATTTTAAAGGTATTTTTAATCATTTACTGTGTTAATTATTTTAACAATATTTCCAAATATATATTAATCATATTTCACAGCATCACTGATCTCTAGACCACATTAAAACTCATGCGTACCCCTGAATTTAACCACCTCAGCTCGGGTCTCCCTCCCTCTGCTTCGGTTAGAGATACCTAACAGGACAAGGGCTTCCACTCCTAGTTTGTGCAAGGGAATGACATCAATGACAAATAAGTTAAAAATAAAACTTTAAAACTTTCCATTCTATGTATTCCATTGATAATAGACAAACACGAACATTTTTTTATATGGAGCTTGATATAAAGTCTAAAAACTTAGTTTAACCTGGATGTCTAAGTACATGCCTGCTTTAATTAACAGGCCCTCTTGGGGGCCTTAACCTACCACGCCTGAGTCAACAAATGGAAGGCCACCCCTTTGCTGATGTTGGCAGAAAGTCTTAAAGATTCGGACTCAACAGTAGCCCTTTGGAACCGTAACTTTAGAGAGTTGCCCAAGGCTAGGATTTCCAAGGTCAGTGATCTTTACAGAAGTAGAGTATCATACTCTTCTCCCATGAGTAGCTATAGATCTGAATTGTTTTTGGTTAACAACGAATAGTTTTTTGGGGTTTTATTTTTTATTTTTGTTTTTTAAAGAATTATTTTAATTTTTGTATTTGTTTGCATACAAAATTTGTATACATTGTTTCGTTTAAATGCATTGTCCACACATTCTTTTTTTTGCAACTATTAGTTTTTAATCTTTGTGCCTCCAAGGCTCCTTAGTGGAAGGTCAGTGGCTTTCAAATGCTATGACTCTTGTTTAAGAGGATGGTAAATAATATAAACAGAAAAAAGTAAATTTAAAGTTCAAATGTTACTCAGAGTGAAGCTTAAGGAGGATTTAATAACTAGAAAGCTAGCAGTTTGTTGGAAAATAGTTTGGATACTTTAGAACTGACCTCTCCTTTTAAAAAAAAAGGTGCTTGGGTGGCCCTTCTAAAATATACAACCCTACATGGCTTCTAAAGCTTTATCTTATTTCCAATTAACTTTCACTGTTTTTTTGACTCTCAAAACCTAGGTTATATCTTCAAATTATTTCTAAATTCTAAGTATAGCGGTTTGGGGTTTTTTTCTCTATTTTGAAATCTGCTTACTGCTATAGGATTATCCCTGAGTGAAAATTCCAACTCAATCTTGATGTAATCAAAGGTGAGTTTTGCTTTTCTCATTATTTATTTTTTTCCCAAGAAAATTGTTTCTTTCAAAATGAGAAAATAGAAGGGACAAGATAATGGCTTATCTCTTAAGAGGCTCTGAGAATTTTAGCTGGGAACAGGGATAAAAAATTCAGAGGATGGAGAGGAGATGACCTAGGAAGAAGGAACTATCCAGCTAGAAAGCTGAGAACTTATTATCATGGGAGTCTGCACATAAAGGGTCTAAAGTATTTAAGCTGGAAAATTGAATGGACTGATACCTCCACTACTGGAATATTTCCTTACAGGGACACATGGAATCCGACACTGGGACCAACAGAACAGCTCTTACAGAGTTCATCCTGCTGGGCCTAGTACAATCAGAAGAGCTCCAGCCTGTGGTCTTTGTACTCTTTCTCTTTGCGTACATGGTCACACTTGGGGGCAACCTCAGCCTTCTGGCAGCCATCTTGGCAGAACCTAAACTCCACACCCCCATGTACTTCTTCCTGGGGAACCTATCAGTCCTAGATGTTGGGTGCATTACTGCCTCTGTTCCTCCAATGTTGTATCGTCTCCTGTCACACAAACGCACAATTTCCTATGGTGCCTGCCTCTCACAACTCTTCTTCCTGCATCTTTTGGGTGGAATGGACTGTTTCCTGTTGACAGCCATGGCCTATGATCGCTACCTGGCCATCTGCCAGCCCCTCACCTATAGCACCCGAATGAGCCAGGGAGTCCAAAGGGTATTGGTGACCGTGTCTTGGGCTTGTTCATTCACCAATGCACTGACCCACACTGTTGCCCTATCCACTCTTAACTTCTGTGGGCCTAATGAGGTCAATCACTTCTGTTGTGACCTCCCACAACTCTTTCAGCTCTCCTGCTCCAGTACCCAACTCAATGAGCTGCTGCTTTTTGCTCTTGGTTTCATGATGGCAGGTATTCCTGTGCTTCTCATCATCACCTCTTACATCCACGTGGCTGCTGCAGTTCTACGAATCCGTTCAGTGGAGGGCCGGAAGAAGGCTTTCTCTACATGTGGCTCCCACCTCACTGTAGTCTCCCTCTTTTATGGGACAGGTATCTTCAACTACATGCGCTTGGGTTCAGAGGAAGCATCAGACAAAGATAAAGGGGTTGCAATTTTCAACAGTGTCATCAATCCAATGCTGAACCCACTCATTTACAGCCTCAGAAACCCTGATGTCCAGGGAGCTCTATGGAGACTACTTGGGAGGAGAACATCCCTGACATGAGAGGCAATCCTGACTGTTTCTTTTTGGACTAGAAAACCAAGAAAAAATTGTCTACAAATAATTGTTTTATTCTTCTGTTCACGGAGGATTTAATTAAATGCCTTTCTATGACATTACGTGGTACAGTCATCCATTCTTTCAACAAATATTTATAGAATTACTTTGATGATTATACTTTCCTAGGGCATGGGCACTAGAGAAATGAATAAAATAGACAAATGTCTTTGCATTCATGCAGCTCACATTGTAAAAAGGAAACGAATAAGTGGCATCATATGTGGCGTATCACTTGGCCATAAGGATAAAGTAAATAAGATAGAGGAATATGTTGTTAGGTTGTTAAAGAAGCTTCCTGGGAACACTGTTACTTGATTTTTTTTGAGATTTTGGCTTTCCCCTGTACTTAATTTTTGCCTAGATAAGAAACGCTATAGACTGTGGCAGCAATGTCATACAGCAAATGGGAAATTTGATTAATCACAGCTTAAGTCACCAAGAATATCACTGTACATTTTCTTTCTGGTGAGGGCATGAAATTTCCTCCAGATCAGATTGCAGTATTAAGGTTTATTATTCTGTCCAGCTTTCATCCATGCAACTTTTGTAACACCATGATAGAAAAATTGTACCGGCTGTTTAGTGGATCATATAGGAACGTAGGAACATTGTTCCTACAAAGGAAACTACTACGACACAATTTCTACTTCTACTTCTACTCCTTGCTGTTGAGTTGGAATACTCAGTTTGATCCTCCATTGGGTTTTCAGGTGTGTAAGTTGCACGGGAGGAGATTGCTCATCTTTTTCCCTTCAAAGCTGTTGGTAGGTTTGACGACTCCAGAGAGATAGTTTTGTGTTAGTAGCTCAACTTCCTATGGACTAAATCAAGAATCTACTAAGTAAAATCTCTATTAATGCATATATGACACTTTATCCTTGTTTTGTATATCATATCCCCCCACTTATATGACAAAAAATTGAAAGCTTAAGCATTTATTTTTTTATTGTGTTATTGGAACTTAGATTATCTAATATGACCTTGTCTTCTAATTGTCTTCTCATTTTCTCTTGAAAGCCTTCACATTTGGGAAATGCATGTCCATAAAATAAGTTCCTTGCACTGATGACTCTCCTAACATTTCCTTGTTGGGAGATCACTAGAGCATTTCTTCATCTTAATGTTTGATCAAACTTCAGTTCAAACATATTCCTGATTTTTATACTTCCATAAATTCCTACAGAAGTGGTTGCCTTTTTGTGATAATTATATTTCTCTGCTACAACTGAGGCATGCAAATTAATCTATTCTATGTTATTATTATGCATAAATTTTATGGTAATTTTGTCTTATTCTTTTATGTAATGCATATTGCTTTCACTATTATAAAATGCTATCATTATAAGGTCTCTATTTTTTATACTTTATACTGAATGTGTTTTTCCTATTATGAAATACTTTTTCTAGCATTATCTTTGTAATTATGACTTTTTGTCTGACATAATTTGGATATGTTGCAAGGAGGGACCACTCCTTGGAGAGGGACATCATGCTTGGGAGGGTGGAAGGACAGCACAATAGAGGAAGACCCTTGATGAGATGGGTTGATTCAGTGACAAGGATAATGGATATAGATGTGTCAGAGACAATAAGATTGGCACAGAATAGAGTAGGGTTTTGTGCTGTTGTATATAGGGTCACTATGAGTCACAGGCAACTCAATGACACATGACAACAACAAGAACTCAAGGTTTTCAAACAGCATCTATTGAAGCCTTGTCATTGTTGCGTTGTGTGCCATGGAGTTGGAACTGACTCATAGCTGACCCTCCAGTGGATTTTCAAAGGTAGTAAATATCACAGGAGGAGACTGTCCATCCTTTTCTAGTGGAGCAACTGTGGGTTTGAATCCTGTGACTTTGGGATTGCAGTGCAACTTCTTAGCACAAGGCCACCAGAGCTGCCCATTGATTCTTTAGTATAAGCAATGATACTGTTAATCTACATCCTTCTATTTCTCCCATTTCTCTTTCTTTACTATGAAACGCATTGAAATGTATTTTGCACTGATTGTGCACTTATACCTCTTAAATAATTTATTACATTTAATTGATATATTTTAATATTAAATTATAAAAGGTGAGGAAATAAATATATTTTAATTCCTTCTTACCACCTCTCTTTCATACCCTTCTACTTTATGGACTTGTAAAAATTTTATCTTATCAGATTTAAAAAACATTTTTATTTTATTTCTGTTGTTGTTAGGTGCCATCATGTATGACTCATAGCAACCCTATGAGCAACAGATCTGAACCCTGTCCTATATTGCACCATCCTTATCATCCCCAACACACTTGAGTCTACTTGCTACACTCTAATCAATCCTTCTCACAGAGGGTCTCCTGGTTTTCACCGATTCTCCACCTTTCTGAGCATGATGATCATCTCTAAGGAACCACCTCTCCTGACAACTAGTATGTGAGATGAAGCCTCCTCATTTCCAAGAAGCACTCTGGTTGCCCCTTCTCTAAGACACATCTGTTTGTTCTTTTGGGAGTCCATGGGATGTTTAGTACTCCTTTCCATCATCATAATTCAAAGGCGTCAATTCTTTTTTCTGTCAACGTTATTCATTGTCCTACTCTCAGATGCATAACAAGTGACTAGAAAAACCATGACATGAATCAAGTGCACCTTTGCTTTTTTTTTTCTTTTCGGAGAGGGGAGCACCTTTGCTTTTAAACTGACATCATTGCTCTTCAGGACTTGGACAAGATCCCTGACAGTAAATTAGTAGATTTCCCCAGTATTATACATCTCCTAATCTCCTGACTGCTGGTACCAAGGGTGTTGACTGTGGGTGCAAGTAAGACAGTATTGTTGATAATGTCATTCTTTTATCCATATATCATGATGTTGCCTACTGGCCCAGTGGTAAGGATTTTTGTTTCTTGATGTTGAGATGTAATCCATATTGAAGGCTGTAGTCCTTGATCTTCCGCAGCAAGAACTGCAAGTCCTCCTCACTTTCAGCAAGCAAAGTTATGTTCATCTGCAAAATGCAGGTGGTTCATGAATCTCCTTCCAATTTTGATGCCATATTCTTCTTCATGGAGTTCTGCTTCTCAGATGATTTGTTAAGCATACCACCTGAATAGGAATGGAGAAAGGATACAGCCCTGACACACATGTTTCTTGATTTTAAATCATGCAGTGTTTGTTTGCTCAGTTTGCACAGCAGCTTCTTAGATTTCTAATAAGGATATGTAAGTGTTCTAGAATTCCTATTCTTTTCCGTGTTAGTCATAGTGTTATAATCTACACAGCCATATATCTTTGCATAGTCAATAAAACACAGATGGGAATTTTTCTGGTTTTCTCTGCTTTCAACCAGGATCCATCTAACATCAGCCATAATATCCTTGGTGCCATGGCCTCTTCTGAACCCAGTTTGAATATCTGGCAATTCTCTGTCAATGAACTCTTCTGGCCAGTTTTGGATGATCTTCAGTAATATTTTGTTTGTAGGTGGTATTAGTGATATTGTTCAATAATTTCCACATTCTTTTGGGTTGTCTATCTTAAGAATAGGAACATGCCTTTCCACTGTGATAACAGCCTTGGAGGTCCAATGGAGAGTTGCTATAAGTCAGAGTCAACTTCATGGCAGTGAGAGAGTGCTACAAGTGAAATATATGTAGAATTACCCATTTATTGATATATTGTAGTTTTTTTCCACTTTCTACTTCATTGGCCAACATCTATTAGCTACTTCCATTTAAAAAAATGGCTAATGTTAACAGCATTCCTTGAATTCTTGCATTATGCATTTTATTTGCTTTTTACTTGCATAGTCATATAGAAAATTATAACATTCTTGAAATGCATTTTCTTTCCTTGGAAACACTATTAATTTAAAAAATTTTATCATATAGCATTAAACATGGCGTTGGAGAGCTAAAACATTAGATAACTTATTTTCTATACAGAGATCTATACAAAGATTCTCACCACTAGGCCAACTGACAGCACCATGATAGATGGAGAAGAGTTTGAAGTTGTTAACAATTACAGTTTGCTTGGCTCCAAAACCAACACTCGTGGCACCAGCAGTCAGGAAATCAAAAGACTAATTGCATTGGGAAAATCTGCTATCAAGGACCTCTCCAGAAGCAACGATGTCAATCTAGAGACTAAGGTGTGCCTGATTCAGGCCACAGTCTTCGCAATTACTTGCCATCCATCATAGAGCTGGACAACAACTAAGATGGCAAAAAAAGAATCAGTGCCTTTGAGTTGTGATGCTGAAGAAGAGTCTTGAACATACCATGCACTGTGAAGAAAAAAAAATTAAGTCTGTCTTAAGAGGGTGTAATTAAGTTTCTCCTTGGAAGTTAGGATTTTGAAGCTCCGTCTCACATATTTTGGACATGTTGCTAGGAGGGACCAGTCCTTGGGGAAGGACATCATGCTTGAAAAGGTAGAGAGACAGCTTAGGAGAGGAAGGCCCCAGATGAGATGAATTGATACAATAACTAAAGTAATGGGGGTAAGAGCATCAGTATCAGTGAGGCCGGCTCAGAATAGGGCAAGCTTCAGAGCTATTGTACATATGGTCGGTTTGAGTCACAGGCAATGATATCCATGCCACAGTCTTTTCTGAATTCAGCTTGAATTTCCAGCAGTTTCTTATTGGTGTAATGTTTCAGTCATATTTTAATAATCTTCAGCAAGATTTTACTTGAATGTGATATTAATATTTTTTTTATAATTTGCAGATTCTATTTGATCATCTTTTTTTAACCAGTCAGTTGGCCAAATAGCTTCCATATTTGTTGGCAGAGACTGGTGAGGGGTTGCATCCATTTCTTGAAACAACTCCAGGATTGCACCCATTTCTTGAAACAACTCCATTGGTATTACATTGATTCCTGGGCCTTATTTTCTGCCTTCAGTGCAGTTTGGACTTCTTTCTTTATTATTATTATTATTAGTTGTTGATTGCATGTATTTCCTCAGACAATTCAATGTCAACCAATTCTTTTTGGTATAATGGCTCTATGTATCCCTTATTTCTCCTTTTGATGTTCCCTGTTCCCTGTATTGTGTAAATTCTGTCTCTAAGATCCTTCAATATTGTAACTCAAGGCTTGATTTTATTCTTTAGTTCTTTCAGCTTGAGGAATGCCAAGGATGTTCTTCCCTTCTGGCTTTCTAATTCCAAATCTTTGCTCATTTCATTATATACTTTGCTTATTCCTCTTGAGCTGCCCCTTGAAATGTTCTGTTCAGCTCTCCTACCTCAGAATTCTTTCCCCCCTTTCTGGCTTCTTTTTACTCCAATGCAAGGTTCATGTCTCCTCTGAGATCCATTTTGGCCCTTTCTTTCTTCTCTGTCTTTGTAATGACCTTTTGGTTTCTTCATAGATTATGTCTTTGATATCATACCATAACTCATCTTGTCTTTGATCATTAGTGTCCAATGAGAAAAATCTATTCTTAAGATTTTTCTTTCAGTTGGTATTTAGACAACTCACTACAACTGAGCCACCAGAGCTCCCTTTTCTTGAATAATTTTGTTTTGTCTTTTATCATAGGTAGGATTTTATCAGAGACTATGCTGAGACCTGAATCTAGTTATTCTGGAAGCATTGAAAGTAAGGTAGGAAAAATTCTTGAGGAGAGTAAGAAGAATCTTGTGATCACTCTCCTTCACATTAGGTCTTTGAATAGTCTTCAGACATAATAAGGCTTCTCTTGTCTAGCAATGAAAGAGAATTCTTTTACCAGTCAAATAGGTTCAGAAGAAACAGAAGGTCCAATATTTGTATGTCCATCCACTCAACCATTCTTAGAATTTCCCTCCTTCCTCCTACAATCAAGGTCCTGAATATAGCATAGAATACCTGCTAAGCTTTATATTCAACCTTTTTTGCAACTCTGCCAATCTTATAAGTAAACAATATATCTGATTTGGCTCCATATAATTAATGTCTGTGTTATTAAGGGTTTATTGCCCAAAATAGCTTCCCAGCTCATGGCCTAGTGGCAAGAAACTGCACTGCAATCCCGAGGGCATGCTGTTTGAGGCCACCAGCTTCCCCGTTAAGAAAAGGATAGGCAATCTCCTCCCATGCAATTAACTGTCTCTGAAAGCCCGCAGAAGGGTCAGCTATGGGTCGGTTATAACTCTAAGGTAAAAAACAATAACAACAATCTATTATTTTGCCATGTAGATGGGCAGGAATATTTGAATAGGATATGTCAGCTGCAAAGTGATTGGCTAGACTCATAATTAAATTGAACAGATTCAGCAGCAGAAAAGGAGACGAAACCTCACCACCAAAAAACAAACAAATAAAAAACCCCACAAGAGAATTTAATGCATCCTTCAGGAACAAAAAGTCTTATGCCAGCCAGACTAAGGACAAGAACCCTAACAAGCACAGTGGAGGACCAGAGACCTGACATGAGACAGAGTAGATGTTGCAACAGCTATATCACTGAACCAGAGCTAAGAGCCTTTTGCCCAAGTTTTTTGGAGGAGTGGGGAGGGAATGGCCATAATTGGCAAGACTGAGAACTTTGTAACTCTGGCTTAAAGCCACAAGGCTCACGGCTGAGGTGCCTGAGAACACATTTCTGAAACTGTCATGACTGTATTCTGATACTAACCTGAATGATTTATGGCCATTTGACTTCCCAGAATGGTTCTGTGTGGTCTGTGAGTTATTGCATTGAATTTTGGACCTAGTAAAGCAGTAAGTTTGGTGTTGGGTTGAGTAAAGAGAGGCTGGGAGCATGGGGGACATGTCTGACCTCATGGGAATTGGTTTTCTGATGTTGATGTTGTTGACAGAGATAGTTCCCTTTTGTGAAATTAGTAAAGATCATATATTGTTCTCCCTACATGGCCCTTGCTCTTTATACAATGTCTCACTAGCTGTTGCCAAGGAAATCTGGCTTTTGCAACATAGTCTGAGCTGAAAATTGGCAGACTTAAGCCCATCATTTTATTTCTTCAAGATTTCCAATGAAGGGTGGGGGGAATTCCTTCTTCATTCTTAAAACTATGCAATTATCACGTCTCATGGTTCTTACACTGATGTGCTGCTGCTAACATATAACTCAATATTTCACTTCTACTTGTACCTCCAATTTCACACAAGTGAATCTTAATAATCATTTTATTATCACATGGTGGTATTATGAATCTCACTTACCCAAAGGAGTAGTAATTGGCTCAGTTCAGTATTCCATCCAGAGGATCTAATTCCTAGAGCCATTCCTAGTACTATCTCAAATTCTCATGAAGAAAAAGAAAATCCCAAAAGAAAATGCATGTATTATTTTATTGGGAAGTGATCCTTGGGAGGAAGAATATGGTTTTAAAAAATGTCTCTGACTGAGGGGTAAATTACCTAAGTCCTTGGTATGGACCCCAGTAGCTTCATTGTGCAAAATCACATAAAATACCTCTCAGAACTACCTGGAGAGGATGTTTGTATTGTTGTTGTTGTTAGGAACTGTCTAACTGATTATGACTCATAGAGACGCTGTGAACAACAAATCAGAACCATGTACTATCTCGTGCCATGCTCATAACCTCTAATGTATCAGAGCCCATTGTTATACTCATCATGTCAATCCATCTCAAATGTCTTCTTCTCTTTCTCAGGATCTCCACTTTCCCCAATATGATGTCTTTTCCCAAGAAACAGTCTCTCCTGACACCATGTCCAGAGTATGTGAGATGAAGTTTCACCATCTTTGCCTCTGCAAGAAACACCCTACTCATACTCCTGCAAGACAGGCTTGTTTGTTCTTTTGAAAATCTATGGGATATTCAATATCTCCAACACCACAATTTAAAGACTTCAATTTTTCTTCTGTTCTCTTTATTCATTGTCTAACTTTCAGAAGCATATGGAACAATTGAAGATATGATGGTTTGGATAAGATACACCTTAGTTTTTAAATTGGCATGTTTGCTTATTAGCACTTTGGAGAGATCCTTGACAGCAATTTTCCCAATGCAACACATCTTTTGCTTTCTTGATTACCATTACCATGGGTGTTGATTGTAGTTTCACATAAAATGAAATTGTTGATAAATTCAATCTCTTCTACATCTATTATGTCCAGTGATGATAATTTTTGTTTTCTTGTTGTGGAGATTTCATTCATATGGAAGAAGATACGGTTAGGTATTAATCCTTTGGCTCTAATTTCCCTCTGCCCTTCCAAGATCCACTCCAAATGAGTGAGCTTTTCCATTGTTCATTTTATCAAAAGAGCCCAGTAAGAAACTACATTCTTTCAGCTTGCAATGAGTTGAATCCAGCAGGACACATTACACCCTGGTTATGATTGAAATGAGAACAAAGACTTAGTAAGTGTTAGCTACAATTTACTTCATAAAATGGTTGTGAGGATTGATAGCAATTCACACTTGGGAATTTTTTGACACTTTACCATGTACATGTTACTGTTGTTGTTATATGCTGTTGAGTCACCTGCGACTCTTAGCCACCCTATGTACAACAGCCCTAAACCCTGCCCTATCCTGTGCCAATCTCACTGTCTCTGACACACCCATCCCGATTACCCCAGTCACTGAATCAATCCATCTCATCGAGGGTCTTCCTCTCCTGTGCTATCACTCTACCCTTTCAAGCATGACGTCCTTTTCCAAGGACTGGTCCTTCCTTGCAACATGTCCAAAGTATGTCAGATGAATCCTTGCTGCCACGGAGCAGCCTTGTTTAACCCTCTCCAGGACAAACCTGTTCATTTTCTTATCAGTCCACGATATATTCAATACTCTTCTCCAACACCACAGCTCAAATATATCAATTTTCCTTCTATCATCCCTAGTCATTATCCAGCTTTCTGATACATACCATGTACATAATAAACTTTATCCATTAGTATGTTAATATTAATGTTGACAAATATCAGTGTCAGCTTAGTAAGTTTTTTTTTTCATTAAATCTTCTCTGAAATGCTAAGTTGTTGAGGATATGTTCATTGCATTGTTGTTATGTACCATCTAGTCACCTGTGACTCACAGTAACCATATGTACAACAGAGATCCTATGTACAACAGCCTGCCCTATATTGAGCCAATCTTGCTGACTCCGACACACCCACTCCCAGTTACAGCGTAAAAACCAAAGAGTTCTTTCCAGTACCTTTTCCAAAGTCAATAACCAAAATCAAATGTCTGTTTTGATAATGTCCTAATGTACCAGGTACATAGACTGAGACCACATACTTGCCATTTCTAAGGGCCTGGTCTAGAAAATTGTATTGATAAGCCATGTCTCAGGAGTTCTTAAAAAACAAAACAATTCTTTTACCACCACTTATACAATCATTATGTGATACTCAAAGAAATAGTCCCAACTGCTCACACTAACAAGACCCTCAGGGAGAAAACACTACATTCCTGAGGATTCATTAGGAAACTGAGCAATGGGAGCTTCTTCCGCTCACCTTCTGAGAGCTCCTCCTCGTTTCCAGGCCCAAGGAAAGCCTAGGAATCGGTTTGTATTTGCGCAAAGACCCTGCATGAAGTTGGCATTTGGGAAAAATATGTCCCTTAGGCAATCCAGACCTAGTCTCAAGTTCACCTCTTGCTTCCTAGGTGACCTTGAGGATAAGGGCAAGCACTCTAGGCCCCAGAGACCTCACCATTAACTGGAGTTTACATCACCACCCCGAACATTTGCTTGATACAGCTAGCTAGAAAATGTGCTGTATCATTGCAGTATTGATGGAAGGTTTGAGTTGTTTCCTCTTCCTTGAACCTCTCCCCATACTCCCATTTCCTGGGAGGTTAATTTCTAATCCCTTAGAGGATAATGATGCAAGGAAGATAGCTCTAACATAGAGAAGACAGTAATGAGTTTCCCTCATTTTTATATATAGTCCCTAACTCAGTTTCTGGTTAATTAGATCTAGATTACTTCTTACTTTCTTTCCTGAAGAAATCCAATTTACTTCTATGTTCATTCTAGGGTAAGTACTCTCATGGATCCTTCTTATGCTTTTAAAATCAAAGATGTTTCCATTGTCATCAGTCCAGATCTGACTTTGGTGATGCAACAGGTGCCTCTGAAGAGAAAAATTACTTCTATTAAAATTACTTATGGGAGGAGCTGGGGCTACAACCATCAAGTCTTGCCTTCTTTTCTGATTACCTTTGCCTGTGCTCCTTCATCATGAAGATTGTTCTCTCCTAGAGGCTAGTGTGAAGGGATTAACTGAATCTACACCGGGTGGCTCCTTGGAGGCAAGGATTCTGAGGCTCCGTCTAGCATACTTTGGACATGTTGTGAGGAGAGACCGGTCCTTGGAGAGGGACATCATGCTTGGGAGGGTGGAGGGACAGCGCAGGAGAGTAAGGCCCTCTATGAGGTGGATTGATTCAGTGACTGGGATGATTGGGATGGGAGTGTCAGAGACAGTGCGATTGGCAGAGGACAGAGCGGAGTTTAGGGCTGTTGTACATAGGGTCGCTATGAGTCGCAAGCGACTCGACGGCACATAACAACAACAACAACAACAGCTTTTGTTCAGGAACCAGCCCACCAGGCATCTCATCTCGAGATCTTCAGGTTGAGAATTATTAAGTCTTTGCAAAATCACGACCACAGAAGCGTTTGTTGAGTTCTAGATTGAGAGCTGTCACAGCTCAGTAAAGAGAGCCAGGGGCTCATTCTTATCCCCTGAGGGTGGTAATGTGGGAAAGATTGCCCTTTGCAGGGCATCTGTATTCTCTGATAATCAGTTTGTCCCAGAACTCTAATTTTAACCAAGCTGCATATCCAGTCACATGTTGTTTGGCAACAACATTTTGTTGCTCTTCTGTCCCCAAATGTAGCCACGTTTTCTACCAAAAGAGAGGTCTTTTCGCCAGTTTACCTGAAAATAACAAAACCAACAGCAAAACAACCACAAAATCCCTCCAAACATAAAAGTACGTGGATTGCTATATTAGTTAACTGTCATTATCAAAACAAAGACAACAAATCCTTGTAGCAACTCTGCACGCTGAACTTCATGTCACACAACGAAAACACAAACAAAAATGAGCTCTGGAGGTCCAGTGAGTAGGGAGTTACACTGCCAACCCAAAGGTTGTAAATTAGAATCCATCACCCTACACCTTGGAAGAAAGATGAGCAAACTTCCCCTATGCACTTCACAGTCTCTGAAAATCTTTAAATAATACTAAACTCATAAATATGTGCCCAAATTCTAATGTGTCCAGAAAGTCTTCCATGACAACTCTAACTCATACACCAATACTCTTTCTCTCAACTTCTATGGACAATAAACTATCAATTCTTTTATCTAAAAAAGATGAGATACTATATGCAAATTAGTTCCCGTGGCCTAGTTTAAAGAAGCTGTGCTGCTATCCTGAAGGCATGCAGTTGGAGTTTGACAGTTGCTCTATGGGAGAAGGAGGGGCAATTTCCTTCTGTGTGATTAACTGCTTCTGAAAACCTGCAAGATGGTCAGATATGGGTTGATTCCGACTCAATAGTACACAACAACAATTACAATGCAGACCATAAACTTTGATTTTGTCTTCAAGTATCTTCCAGTGAAGGGAGCAGATAATCGCTATACATGAGCCACTGTCAGAAGGTAAACAAAGCAAGTTCCATACAAACATGTGCAGTGGAAATTGAAGGACAGGGCGGTTGGAAAGAGAATATTTTGGGATGGGAAAGTTATAAGTAATAACTAATTCAAAAGTCAGCATTTGAGACAACCTCTTCAGCAAATGGTGCTGATAAAACTGGACCTGTAAAAAGCTGAAACAGGATCCACATCTCACATCGTACACAAAAATCAACTCAAGGTGGATCAGAGACCTGGGACTAAAGCCCAAAACCATAACGTTCATCATAGATAAACAGGGATCAGGTTTAGACAGCCTATATTGTAAACAGACTGCTGAACACAGCCAGAAATGCACCATCTGGAGAGGATAAAATTGATGAGTAGGATCTTCTAATGATTAAATCCCAGTGTGCATCAAAAAATTTTCCCAACATAGTGAAAGGAAAACCTAGTGACTGGAATAAATATTTGGCAATACCATTTCAGACAAAGATCTGTCATATCAAAAGTTTATAGACTCTTACAGGGCCTCCACAAGAAAAAGACTGATAGCACAATTACAAAATGGGCAAAAGACATAAAAAGAATTTTCACATAGAACATTCAGATGGCCAACAAACACATGAAGAAATGCTCAAAATCACTGGCACTAAGAGAGATGCAAATCAAAATGATAATGAGATACCATCTCACTCTACTAAGCAATGGCAAAGTTTAATACGACAGCAAGTAATAAATGTTGGAGAGGATATGGAGAGATAGGAACTGTTATATATTATTGATGGGATTGTAAAATGGTAAAACCACTCTGTGAGGCAGTTTTGGCATTTTCTCTAAAAGCTGAACATAAAAATTTCATATGACCCAGCTATACCACTGCTTGGAATATATCCCAAAAAAATTAGAACTAAGGCACAAACGGAGGGTTGTACACCAAGATTCATAGTATCATTATAACCATCACAAGAACATGGAAACAGCCCAAATGTTCAACCACAATGGAATGGATTGAGAAATTATGGTACATTCACATAATGGAATACTATGCAGCACACAGAAGCAATGATTTGGTAAATTACTATCAAACTTGGGAAGGACTGGAGAGCATTATGCTGAGTGAACTAACTCAGTCCTATAAGGACAAATATTGTATAAGACCATTGTTGTAGAATGAATATGAGGATCCGAAGGGTGGGGAGCAGAGGGATAAAGGATGAGCAGGGGGGCGCAGTGGTTAATCATAGGGTTGCACATTTTGGTAGGTGGAGGGAGGGTGGGTGAAGTAAACTGTAAAGATCTGGTGTGAAAACAATGCATCTGAACTTTATAAATAAACCAGTATTTTTTTAAAAAAAGTCAGCATTTGAGCCAAGTCATAAAAGAGTGTGTGTAAAAGAAAAAACCAGGCAGACAAAATTCTTGTATAAACAAGCAGCTTTGCTATAAAACCTGAGCTGCCATTAAAATGAATTCAAGAAGGAAAATGGAAAACAGTGATTGTTCTTAGAATATGTAAAGAACTGTTACCCATCCACTATATGTCAACTTCCAAAGCAAATTGACAATTTCATGAACAAGAATTAGACTTGAGAAAATATTTGACAACCTCTCCAAATCCATGTGACTTTAAAATTTAAAGGAAACCCTAGAGGTCGCAATCCAACTTCCCAGGCATGGATATCTTGAAGGACTCAATGGTCTGAAGATTCAATGGAGCTCACATTTAGGAGATTGATCATTGGGAGAACCTCATATTGGAGATTCTTTCTTCTCTAATAAAGGATACAATGAGTGTATGTCATAAATTTAATTTAATCCTGAATAAGGATAAAAACAATGGAGAGAGAAATGAGAATGTGCTGTCTCGCCTTTTATGGTGCCAAGTTGGTGGAGGTTTTTTTACTCTGTGTGCATATTAAAGCCCTGAAGAGCGATCAACTCCAGGTGTCATTCAAGCTGAATTAAATCAGAATTTGTGATATAAGATCCAGCATCAGTATTTTCATCTTAGTGCTTTGCTAGTGGTTTCACTAATGATCTGGGTTAATGATAACCAGTCCGATAAAGCTGTGTAATGGCATCTGCAATTAATGACCAGCAGAGCTGTTAAGATGTATTAAACTTCTGAAACTTTACCATTTATCAATTTTCAAACAATTTTTTCTGTCTTTAAGGTTATTGATAAATTTAAATGAGATATATGTCTTAAATTTAAGGGCATGGAAAGAAAGAAGCTGTGGAGGTGAACCGTGTGAGGTACCCAGTCAGTGGACTGCTGAGGGAGCAGTGATCCATTGGAATCATCCCAGAAACTTTTAAAAATTATGGTATCTTGTTCCATTCTCCAAAATCTTCATTTAATTGGCCTGGAATTAGAACTCAGATAGGAAGTGTGGGTGGATTTTCCTTTTAATAAAGTTCCCAGATAGTTGTTATCTAGGAGAGAGTATAAAGTAATATGAATAACAGACTAATTCCCTATAGATTTTGGAAGGAAAGGAAAGCATAAATTAATGAGGTAATGTCTAAAAAGTCATTCTAGCGTTTTAACAGCCACAAGACTGAGATAATTTTCTTTGCTATTTGGTGACTGCAATTGGATTTTAAATGACGGGGACACTTTTTTGATAATAAAGGCCCAAAATCACTTCAGAGTATCACAGGAGAGACTCTTACAGGCTGGACAGGGAAGAATTAGTTACAAGAAATGGAAGATGAATGATGGGAAGTAAAAATGAGTAAATCTACTTTATATGGCAAGAGACTTTGACATTTGTAAAGATCTAACCAAGGAGAAAGTAAGACTATTTCAGTCATTCATTAAAATGGGCATTTATTATTATTATTTATGAAATAGTATAAATTATTTAGAAAGTTAAAAACAAACTCAAGGAAAAAATTAAAAATACAGTATTACTACAATTCTTCAAAACTCACTAGTAAGATACTGATATTTCCTTCTATTTACTGTGTGCATTATATGTAGTTTCTAAATTTTCTATCAGTGTTTGTACTCCCTTTTACATACTTAGCATCATGTAATAATTTTCTTGAGTTTTATGGATTTTGTTAATGGATAGGCCAGTATCTGGGAAAGGATGTCATGGTTGGAAAAAGAGCAAAGGAGAGGAAGACCATCAGTGAGGTAGATTGACACAATGACTACTACAGTGAACTTAGCACAGCCAAGACTGTGGAGATAGTGCAGATTTGGGTAGAATTTCATAGTATTTTATACAGAGTTCTTATGATTTAGATATGATTTGACAAAACCTAATAATAACAACCACCACCAATCAGTTAGTATATTAAAACCCATGAACTTTGTTTACTATTTATCTGGCAATTTTCTTATGCTTTTGTACTTTAAGAGTTTCTCGTGTATTGTGTTAATTATTAGAATAATATTTCAAAATATGTCTCAATAATACTTTCCCAGGGTCTCTGATCTCTGGACCTCCTTAATCACTTCTGCCCCTGAATTTCACCCTCCCAGCACAGGCCTCCCCCATCCCTTTCTTTCTGTTAGAGTCACTTAACATAACAACTACTTTTCATCTCATTCTGTGTACAAGAAACATTAACCATATAAAAATAAACAAAAAGCAAAAGTATTTCACAGAAATATTTCACATGTATTTCACAGAAAATTGTTGTTAGGTGCCATCGAGTCAAGCATAACTCATAGCGACCCTATGAACAAAAGATCTGAACTCTGTTTTCTCCTGCAACATCCTCACACTTCCTGACGCACAAGAACCCACTGCAGCAGTCATTGTGGCAATCCATCTGGCTGAGGGTCTTCCTCTCCTTCACTGACCCTCAACCCTTTCCACCATCACTTCCCTCTCCAAGGAATAGCCTCTCCTAGCAACATGCCCAAATTATGTGAGGCAAAGCCTCATCATTCTTGCCTCCAAAGAGCACGCCGCCTGCACCCATTCCAAGACATATCTGTTCTTTTGGTTGTCCATGGGATGTTCAGTGTTATTCTCCAACACCATAGCTCAAAGGCATCAATTCTTTTTCTGTCATCCTTATTCATTGTCCAGGACTCAAATGCACAGCTAGTAATTGGAAAGATTATGGCCTGAATCAGATGTGTCTTAGTCCTCAAACTGACATCATTACTCCTCAAAACTTTGGAAATATTCCTAACTGCAGATTTTTTCCAGTGCAATGAGTCTCCTTATTTTCTGACTGCTCGTACCAAGGGTGTTACTTGTGGATCCAAGCAAGATGAAGTTGTTGACAGTTTGAATCTCCTCTCCATCCATCATGACACTGCTTATTGTTCCAGTGGTAAGAATCTTTCTTTCCTTGATATTGAGACACAAACCATACTGCATTCCTTGATCTTTTGCAACAAGTGCTTCAAGTTCTCACTTTCAGCAAGTAAGGTTGTGTCATCTGCAAAACGCAGATCATTGATGAGTCTCCCTCCAATCCTGATGCCACATTCCTCTTCATAGAGTCCACCTTCTTGGCTAATTTGTTCACCATACAAATTGAACAAGCATGGAGAGAGAATTCAACCCTAACACTCCCATCCCAATTTCAAACCATGCAGTGCTCCTCTGCTCCATTTGCACAACAGCCTCCTGATCCAAGTATAGGTTCCGCAGGAGCACAATCACGTGCTCTGGGATTCCCATTCTTCTCAGAGTCAGCCACAGTTTGTTATGATCCACATAGTCAAACACCTTTGCCTAGTTAATAAAGCCCAAATAGATATTCTTCTAGTGTTCCTTACTTGCAGCCAGGATCTATCTGATATCAGCAATGATATCCCTGGTGTCATGGTCTCTTCTAAATCCTGTTTGAACTTCTGGCAATTCCTTATCTATGTACTATTCCAGCCATTTAAAAATGTTCTTCAGCAGCATTTTGCTTGCATGTGGTATCAATGATACTGTTTGATGATGTCCACTTTCAGTTGGATAACCTTGCTTGGAAATGGGAACAAATATGGATCTCTTCCAATCCATTGGCCAGACAGCTGGCATAGACTGGTGAATGCATCCAAGGCTGCATCTGTTAATTGAAACAAGTCAGTTGGTATTTTATAGATTCCCAGAACCTTATTTTTGCCAATGCCTCCAATGCAGTTTCTACTTCCTCCTTCATTACCATTGGCTCTTGTTCATATAGTAATTGTGAAATTTTTCAGTGTCAATCAATTGTTTCTGATACAGTGACTGTGTATTCCCTCCATCTTCTTTTGATGCTTTCTGGGTCATTCAATATAATGTCCATCGCATCTTTCAACATTGCAACATGAGGCTTAAATTTGTTTTCCAGTTCTTTCAGCTTGAGAAATGCAGTTATTCTCCAAATCCAACTCTCTGCACATTCCAAAATAATACATTTCTTTGTCCTCCTGAGCTGCCCTTTGAAATCATCGATTCTGCACTTTCACTTTGATAGGTTTTCTTTTAGATTTGGCTTCTTGACACTCTAGTGCATTTTAGAGTCTCTTCTAACATCAATTTCGATTTTTTTCTTTCTCTTCTGTTTCTGTTATGGCCTTTTGCTTTCTTCACAGATGATATCCTTGATATCACCCCACAACTCATCTTGTCTATCATTGGTGTTCAATGTCTCAAACTTATTCTTAAGATGATCATGAAATTCAGATGGAATTGACTTGAGATAATATCTTGGTTCCTGTAGACTTAATTTCATTTTCTTCAGCCTCAATGTGAACTGGCATATGAGTAATTGATGATCTCACCCCCAGTCTGCCTCTGGCCTATTTTTGACTGCTAATATTGTCTAATGATTTATTCCACAAATGTAGTCAATCTGATTCCTATGCACCCCATTAGGTAAAATCCATGTGTAAAGTAATCTTTTGAAAAGGTATTTTCAATGAGTAAATCATCATAAATAAAAAATTCAATTCTTCTATTTCCAGCTTCATTTCTATCACCAAGCCCATATTTTCCAACTACTGTTCCTTTTTCATTGTTTTCTATTTTTTCATTCCAGTCACCAGTTATCACTAACACATTTTGATTGCATGTTCAGTCAGTTTCAGACTGCAAAATTTGGTAAAAATTCTCAATTTCTTCCTCTTTGACTCTAGATGTAGGAGCATACAGAAAGCTGGGGTAAACTGTTTGGGTGTTTCTAATTGTGTTAGCAGTCAAGTGTAAGCTGATTAACTGTATCTGATTATGTTTAAAATCAGGTTGTGTGGGAAGCCTCTTTTGTAGGCAAACAGCATCAGGTGGGCAGATCTTTGTATTTAAAAGTTGGGCCTGGTATTGATTGTGTTTGGAGAGAATGTTGTTCTAAGTGGTGCAGCATTTGTCAGTCAGTTTGCTGTACTGAGATTACTTGGGGTTGCTATGATACTGAAATCTTTGCCACTGGTGTGCCAAATTTCACAAAGGTTTCCCATCATGGATGAGTTTTGATGGAGCTCCCTGATTAAGACAGGCAAGGAAGCTGAATGGGCCATCTAGTTCCTAAATGAAAGACTTTTGAAAACCCTATTAACACTAAACAAAGAGGACAGTTTTGGAAGTGTAGTGGTAGAGCCCACATTGACAGTCAGTTGAAATGAGAAAAATTGATAACAAATATCGTTTAATAATTGGTACATGGAATGTACATAGCTTAAATGCTGGAAAACTGGAAATTGTTGAAAATTAAATGAAACACATGAATATCAACATACTAAGCATTACTGAAATGCGACAGTCCAGCTATAGCCATTTTGAATCAGATAATCATATGGTATACTATGCAGGGACTGAAAAACAGAGCAAAAATGGTGTTGCATTTATAGGCAAAAAGTCAATTTCAAGTTGTAGCACAGAAAATAGAGAACAATAAATACTTTTTGATAGAAAATCTAAAATTTAGTTCAATCTGCCATTTAATTATATAGTTGTTTAAGTTGAGGGCCTCTCTTTAGAGTCATTAATATACCATTCCTGAGTCAACAAAAGTGGAAGGCTATGCCTTTGCTGATGTTGGCATCAAGTAGATTATGTCTCACAGTACAGCCCTCTGAAAAAGAGTTGTTCTCCCAAAATGTCTAAGATAGTAATCTTTCCAGTGTAAAAACTAGCAGATGTGTCTTGGAGGAAAGTATAGCCAGAGTGTTTCTTATAGTCAAGAATGGTGAAGCTTTGTCCCTCATATTTTGGACATGTTGCTAGGAAAGGCTATTCATTGGAGAGGGAAGAGGGAAAGACCATCATTGAGCTGGAATGACACACTGACTGTAGCAACAGGGACAAGTGTGTCAGAGATGATGAGAATGCAACAGGATAGGACAAGTATCAAGTCTGATGTTCATGGGGTTGCTGTGAATCATATTTGACTCAAGGACACCTAACAACAATAATCTTCACAACAGAAGCTCTGGTGCCTAGTAAGTTGCACTGCTAATCCCAAAGGAACATTCTCTGGCAGGAAAAAGATGGGCTATTTCTTCTTGTGTGATTTACAGCATCCTAAAAACCTATTGGAGGGTTAGTTATGCATCAGTCTAGACTGTGGCAATGAGTCTCGTATTTTATTTTATTTTTTTAAATCTTTACAGATACAGATGTTTATATACTTCTCCTATGGAGTGGCAGGTAGGTCTGAAATGCTGATTTTTGTTGCTGTTGTTGTTGTTAGCAGCTAATAATGTTTACCATTGTGTCACCAAGGCTTCTTAATAGAAGGTCAGTGGATGTAGAAAGTAGAAATGCAACTGCACTTAGTTGAAGCCAACTCACAAGTTATGCCTATAACTCTTATTGTACAGGATGGCAGATAATATAAGCTGAATAAATTATTTTAAACTTAAATTGTTAAACAAAGCCTACTGTAAAGATTGATTTAATAAAAAGAACACTAACAATTTGTTAAAGAGGGATTGTCAATGTATACTTTAGAGTATGTCCTTCATTTCAAGGAAATGTGCTTGACTGGTTCTTCTTAAATATACAATTATGCTAACTTCTAAATTTTTACCATGCCTACATTTGATATACACTGTGATTTTGAGCTTGAAAACCTAGTCAATGTTTGCAGAAAGTTGCTAACTTCTTTAGGAAGAAAGAAAAAAAAATCTATTTTGACATCTACTTATTGTTTTGAGATTATCCTCCAGGGAAATTCCATCACAATCTTCATGTAATCCAAGAGGAGGATTGCTTTACTCTTAATTTCTTTTCCCAAGCACTCAATGAGTTTCAATTAAGACAGGGGACAAAATAATGTTGGCTTTGGGAATTTTTGGCTGTGAGCAGGGATAAAAGGATTTCTAGGATGGAGAAGCTATGACCTAGGATGTGGGAAAATATTCATCCAGAGAGCTGAGAATTTATCGTAGGGATTTGTATATTCAGGGTCTAAAATATTTAAACTGGAAAACTGAGTGCATTAATATCGTCACTACTGCAATATTTCCTTTCAGGGGCACATGGAGTCAGATACTAGGACCAACCTAACAGCTCTAACTGAGTTTGTCCTTTTGGGCCTAGTGGAATCAGGAGAGCTTCAGTCTGTGGTCTTTGTACTCTTCCTCTTTGTCTATGTGATCACACTTTCAGGCAATCTGTGCATCTTGGCAGCCATCTTGGTAGAGCCCAAACTCCACACTCCCATGTACTTCTTTCTGGGCAACTTGTCAGTGTTAGATATTGGGTGCATCACTGTCACTGTTCCTCCAATGTTGAACCGTCTCCTGTCCCACAAGCGTACCATTTCCTATGATGCCTGCCTCTCACAACTCTTCTTTTTCCACCTTCTGGCTGGAATGGACTGTTTCCTGTTGACTGCCATGGCCTATGATCGCTTCCTGGCCATCTGCAGGCCTCTCACATATAGCATCCGCATGAGCCAGCAAGTACAGAGAATATTGGTGGCTGTGTCATGGGCTTGTGCCTTCACCAATGCACTGACCCACACTATTGCCCTATCTACTCTCAACTTCTGTGGTCCTAATGAGGTCAATCACTTCTACTGTGACCTCCCACAACTCTTTCAGCTCTCCTGTTCCAGTACTCAACTCAATGAACTGCTGCTCTTCGCTGTAGGTTTTATAATGGCAGGTACACCTGTGGTTCTCATCATCATCTCCTACATCCACGTGGCCGCTGCAGTTCTACGAATCCGTTCAGTGGAGGGCAGGAAGAAGGCTTTCTCTACGTGTGGCTCCCACCTCACTGTAGTCTGCCTCTTCTACGGGACAGGTATCTTCAACTACATGCGTTTGGGTTCAGAGGAAGCTTCAAACAAGGATAAAGGAGTTGGGGTTTTCAACACTGTCATCAATCCCTTGCTGAACCCACTTATCTACAGTCTCAGAAACCCAGATGTTCAAGGAGCTCTATGGAAAGTACTTGTGAAGAGGTCATCTCTAACATGAGAGGAAATTCTGACTATCTTGAACCAAGAAAAATTATCCACAGACAATTTCTTTCCTTCTTCTGTGCCATGAAGAATTGTGTTAAGTTTCTGTGCACGATGTAACATTCATTATTTCAACAAATATTTCTAATTTATCTGCATTATCTAGGGCACTGGCTCTACAGAAGTGATCAAAATAGAAAAAAGTCTGTGCATTCAATTAGGTCATGTTGTAAAAAGGAAACAAAATAAAGAAATGGCATAATATCTAGCTTATCACATGTTCAGAAGAGAAAACCAAGTAGATAAAGGAATTTGTTGTTATTTCTGCTAAACCAGCTTCCTAGAAACAAAATAGCTTGGTTTTTGTTTTGCTTTGCTTTGGGTTTTTTTTTCCTTCAGTTTTTTATGGCTGTTTGTTTTCAGTGCTTATTTTTTTTTACTATATTTGAAATGTTGAAAGCCCTATAGAACAAGGCAGCAATACTCTACAGCAAAATGTTGTTTGATTAATCAAGCCTAAATCCACAAGGATATTACTACAACATCTCTCTCTGTTAAAAACATGAGATTCTCCTCAGATCAGATTGCAGGTTTATTTTATTCTACTGTCCACCATCCACCTATTAAAAAATGACTTCTCTTCACTATAAGAATTCCATAGTATATTTTGTGGAAAACAAGGCCTACATAGGGAACTTCTACTAGTACTACTCTTTACTATAGAGTCTTAACTCAGAGTTGACCCTCCATTTGGCTTCCAAGCTGTAAACTGAATTGGAGAGGATTGTCCATATTTCTTATATGGAGCTGCTTGTGAATTTGAACTTCCAGAAAGGAACAACCTTTGAGTTGTTAGTAAATCAACTCCCTATGAACTACACTACCAATAACCTACTAAAACAAAATCCACACAAATGTGTGCATAATATAATGTAATATAAAAAAGGAATGTTCTTAGAAACTCTGTATGACCCCACTATTCCACTTCTAGGAATATATTCCAAGGAAATTAGTACTGGGATGCAAATGGAGATTTTGTACATCAGTGTTCACAGCAGTATTATTCACCATCACAAGAACACGGAAACAGCTCAGATATCCAAACGCAAGTGAAAGAATTCAGGAATTGTGGTACATCACACAATGGAATGCAGCACTCAGGACTATTGATTTGGAAAAAGATCACATAACTTGGGAGAGCCTGGAAAGCATTATGCTGACTGAACCAACTCAGTCTCATAACGGCAAATGCTGCATAAGACCAACATTTTAAAAATAGAAGGATAACTAGTAAAACATGTATGGGAATCCAAGGTGGAAAAGGGGTGGGAGCAAGGGGGAAAGGATGAGAAGGGATGAAATCACAGGGTTGTACAATGTGGAGGGGGGAGGAAGTGAAGGAAATGGGATGGATCCGGTGGGGACCTGAAAAGACAGGATGATGATGAGCAAGGTTCAATTATGACTGATTTTATAAAACATGGGAATAATTGTATGAAACACAATGTGAATGAAGAATAGTGTGAAACACAATGTATACAAATTTTGTAGGCATACTAATATAAAATAAAAAATGTTCTATCTCCATTTCCTGCTATATATTTTTTTTCTTTTGTGTGTGTTTGCTACATCATATCCTCCACATATGTGTCAAAGCCTTTGAAAGTGTATTACTTTATGCTTTGTGTCCTCAGAAATTTTAAATGTAGAATGTCTGGAATGATCTTGCCTTCTAACATCCAAGCTCAGAAAAACATATATCCATAAATTCACATTCTTGGCACCAATGGCTCTCGAACATTCCCTTGTCAAGAGATCAGCACAACATCAGTCAAGCATTTTCTTATCTTGATGTTTGCCCAAACTTAACTCCTCACACATATTCTTGACTTTTCTTTTTCTGTAAACTCTCCTAGAAGGTAGTTGCATTCTATGGTAATTCTGGCCCTCAGCTGTATCTGAGGAGTGCAAATGAACCCATTCAATGTTATTGTTAATAGTGAATTATACCCAAATTCTGCCCTTCTATTTAATGTAAAGCATATTGCTTTCATCGTTTCAAAATATCTTTCTTTATAAAGTCCCTGTATGTTTTCCTTTATTTTGTTATGTGTTTTCTCTAATTTGAAAGAATTGTTGTTCTGGATTAACTTTGTAACTATAAATTTATGTGTAGTCCCCAAACTCACAGTGTTTATTGACTCTGTTATATAAGCATGATAGATGGGGAAAAAGATAAAGAATGTTAATTTCATCTTGCTTGGATCCACAATCAACACTCTTGGCACCTGTTGTTATGTGCCACTGAGTTGCTTGTGACTCATAGCGACCCTGTGCACAAGAGCCTTACACCCTGCTCTATTCTGTGCCAATCTTATTGTCTCCAACATACCCACACCTACTCCCATTACTCCAGTCACTGAATCAATCCATCTTGAGGGTCTTCCTCTCTTGCACTGTCCCTTCACCCTCCCAAGCATGATGCCCCTCTCCAAGGAATGGTCCCTCCTTGCAACACGTCCAAAATATGTCAGATGACACTTCGGAATCCTTGCCTCCAAGGAGTAGCTTGGTTTCACCCTCTCTAGGACAACCTTGTTTGTTCTCCTAGCAGTCCACAGTGTATTCAATACTCTTCTCCAGCACCACATCTCATGCAAGTAATTGCAAAGATCATGGCCTGAATCAGGGACACTTAGCAGTTAAGAAACCAAAGAATAGTTGCTTTATGAAAGTCTGCTGTTACCTACCTCTCCAGAGTGATAAAGAGTAACCATGTCAGTCTAGATACTAAGATGTGCCTGATGCAAGTCATAGTCTTCTCAATTCCTCGTGATGCATCTGAGAGCTGGACAAGGGCTAAGGATGACAGAAGAACTGATGCCTTTGAGTGTGGTGCTAGAGAAGAACATTGAATGTACCATGGACTTCCAAGAGAACAAACTAATCTGACCTGGATAGGGTAAAACATGCTGTTCCTTGGAGGTAAGGATTTTGAAGCTGTGGAAACTGTGCCCAGCAGAACATCATAAAAGGGACATACTCACCCAGGGAACCTTCTCTAAATGGCTTTCAGACAGAGGTTTCATAGAGAAAGCCACATCTCAGAACCTGTAAAGAACATGTGAGCCATCCTAAAATAGAACTCATTGTTATCATGTAGACTCTAACTCATGGAAATTCCACATTTGTTAGATATAGACGTCTTTACTCTGCTGTGCTATTAGGTGAATTTAAACTACTTTTTAGTTAGTTGTTACTATGTGCTATCAAATTGGAACAAACGATAGCTGATTCTCCAGAGGGTTTTCAGAGGCAGTAATCACATAGGAGGAGATCGCCCATCCTTCTCTGACAGAACAGTTGGTGGGTTCAAATTAAAAACCATGTTGTTGTTGCTGTTGTTGTGTGCCGTCGAGTCACTTGCGACTCATAGCGACCCTATGTACAACAGCCCTAAACTCTGCTCTGTCCTGTGCCAATCGCACTGTCTCTGACACTCCCATCCCAATT
>NW_006400299.1:234165-237677 GCF_000299155.1 Elephantulus edwardii
GAGCAGAGTTTAGGGCTGTTGTACATAGGGTCGCTATGAGTCGCAAGCGACTCGACGGCACATAACAACAACAATAACAGTTAATTTTAACTCATTACATTAATCATGTCCAATCAACATAAACATTTACTGCCATAACAACTAGGCATATTTGATGAGATGGTCAGTCAAGCAAAAATGTTTGATCTTGTGATATTCTGGTAACAGTATTAATCACACTACATTTTGTTTGGTTTGGTTTTTTTTTTTTTTTTGGTTTTTTTTTGTCAAGGCAAGTAATGTCCTGAAAACACTGGGTGGCACACATATGTCTTTTCTTCATCACAGATCTATAAGCTCATAGCTCGTTCTGAGTTGAATCTGCCTTACCCACATCTGTGTATGGCTGAAGGAGTTCCTGGCTTCATTTTCAGTGATCTCTTTCCAAAGTTACTCTTGTGTCAACCTCTGAACAGTTTTTCTAAGAAAGAGTTTCCCCAGAGCTCCATGCATGTCCTTGTTCCTCAGGCTGTAGATGAAAAGGTTCATCATGGGTGTAATGACAGCATACATCACTGTAGCCACTGAGTCCTTCATGGAATAGGTGTGGAGGGGTTGCAGATATACCATACCAAGTGTCCCATAGAAGAGGGAGACCACAGCCAGATGAAAAGCACACGTAGAGAAGGCTTTTTACTTCCCAGTGACTGAGGGTATTTGGAGAACGGCTTTGACAATCCTGACATAGGAGACAATCATTAACCCAAAGGGAGTAAGGAAAATGAAGCAGCCTGTGGTAATCAGCACTATGTGATTGACCTGAGTGTTGGAACATGCAAGCCTCAGCAAGACATACATCTCACAGAAGGTATAGTGGATCTTCTGGGGCCCACAGAAAGTCATCCTGGTCATGAGAAGTGCATGGACAAGGCCATGGAGGACAGAGAAGACCCAACACAAGACCAGGATCAAGATACAGAGGGCAGTGACTGTGGTATACTGGAGGGGGCAGCAGATGACCACAAAGTGGTCATAGGCCATTGCAGCTAGGATGAGGTTCTCCAGAGCCACCAAGGAGACCAGGAAGTAGAGTTGTGTCAGGCACCCTGTGTAGGAAATGACTTTGTTTTGAAACTGAAGATTCACCAGCATCTTGGGGATTGTGATGGTGACGAAGAAGAGGTCAGTGAAGGAGAGATTGGCCAGGAAGAAGTACATGGGTGTGTGCAGAGGGGAGTCAGAGCTGATGGCTAGGATGATGAGCACATTTCCCACCACAGTGACCAGGTACATGGACAGGAACATCCAAAACAGGAATTGCTGCTGCCCTGGATCCTCTGAGAGTCCAACGAGGAAGAACTCAGACATTCCAGTCTGGTTGTCTCCATCCATTTCCACAACAATTTAACTGAATTCTGCAATATTAGTAGCAATAAATGTCTATCAGGTGACCTCAATTTAATAAGGACATTCAGATAAGCAAAAGCACGTTTCCTTACAATTAACAGTATCTTGAACTGTATTTTTTACAAGGGACCAAAAAGAATAACAAACAAAAATATAATATGGAAATTCCTAATGCAATTTACCCACTAAAAGAAACTTGTAGTCTGGCATGCTTACTATTATGGGATTAATGTCTATAATTTATTTAAAATTTCATCACAATCTCTAGTGGCTTGGAAAGCTGTAGTGGTTTAGTGGTGAGGAGTTGTACTGTCAACCCAAAAGCACATAGTTTGAATCCACCAGCTGCTCCATGGCAGAAAACTGGGCAATCTCCTCAAGTGTAATTTATTACTTCTGAAAACCCACTGGAGGGTCAACTATGAGTTGGTTCCAACTCAATGGCATGTAACAATAAAACAACAACAATCTAAATGTTAAGATGTTAACAAGAATCTGGCAGGTTTTTAAACATTCTAAATGCATTAAGAGCCTTACAGGATTTTATGGTAGAGAGAGACTATATCTTAAGTAACTCTCCTTCTATCTGTATGTTCTTTGTAAGCATATTTTAAGGGAGCTGATGTGGTTAGGGAGTTATTCTGCTAACCCAAAAACTGAGCCTCTCTGAAGGTTCAAATTCACTAGAAGCTGCATTGGAGGAAGATGGGCAATCTCCTCCTGTGCTATCTGCAGCCTCAGAAATCCCATTGGAGGGTCAAGTATAAGTCAGTTTCAATTCTACTGTAATGAAAGAGAGAGAGATTTCAATCTTAAAAATCATATATGGCTGTTGCACTCTTAATTAGATGGCTTTCAGTGCCTATAAAATATACTATATAAGTAACTTTCCTAATACTGAACCATACTTACATTCTAGGTGTAAATTTCAGAAATGTATTTGTAAATGTTTTATTTAGGTTTTCTACAATCATATATCTAAATGAGGATGTTCTGCAGATTTTTCAAATGTTCCATCTTTATCAACATTTTGGTATGATTTGTTTACACTTGCTTCCATATTAAACAACTTATATTCACTCATTGTCAATTTCTACTAATTGAAATTTGTTAGTATTTCTCCAACAGCCTTGAGCACAATTCTTAAATATGTTCCATTAATTTATTTTTCTAAATAAAAAATAGCTTTTTACCATATTGTGATCCAATGATTAAAGCAAACAAAAATTCTTGTGTGACTAATTCAAGCAAGAGAAAGTTTTAATAGAAAGAGAGCAAATACCTACAACCAGGAGAAGATAAAGTAGATGAATGGGATCTTCTAAGAATCAAATCCCTATGCACATCCAAAAACTTCTCCAACAGGGTAAAAAGGGAAGCCACAGACTGGGGAAAAGGTATTTGGTAATAACATATCAGAGAAGGTACTTATATCCAGAATTTATAAAATACTTGAGCGCCACAAGATAAAGGTAAATAATCCAATAGAAAAATGGACACAGGATATGAACAGACACTTCACCATAGAAGACATTCAGATGGCTAACAAACCCATGAACAAATGTTCAAAATCCCTCACTCTAAGAGATGCAAATTAAAACAACTATGAGATATCATCTCACCCCAGTCACAATAGCAAAGTTTAACAGAACAGCAAGCAACAAATGCTGGTGAAATTGTGGAGAAACTGGTACCCTTATTCACTGTTGGTGAGAGTGTAAAATACCATTTGACACAGCAGTTCCACTACTGGGAATATACCCCAAAGAGACCATAACTGACATCCAAGCAGATATATGCACACCTATGTTTATTGCAGCTTTGTTCACAATAACAAGGAGTTGGAAACAACCTAAGTGCCCATCAACAAAGGAGTGGATAGAGAAGATGTGGTATATTCACACAATGGACTACTATGCAGCATTGAAAAACAAGAAGCTCTTGCAATATTATTCAAAATGGGTGACTCTGGAGGACATTATGCTGAGTTAAGTATCCCAGTCACAAAAGGACAAATACTGCATGGTGCCACTGTTGTAAACAGGACTGACCTTGGGTTTGGGGAGAGACTGAGAAATATGGATTCAATAATGTATACTGCACTGAAACAGATGAGGGAGAAAACT
>NW_006400299.1:238022-261809 GCF_000299155.1 Elephantulus edwardii
ACCAAAACCATTTATGGAAAATAGGAACTGCATTGGAACATGTATCTCTGCATTGGAAATGATCATATTGTTAATATTTCTAGCCTTGAGCTTAAAAGATTATCTTGTTCAAAATTATTTGTTATGTACTTGTTTAAATTTTTCCCTCTTTTAACAACTGGGATCTAGACGGATGAGAAAAGAGCAGAGAATGGCCAAAATTACTGGGGCAGCTATTGCTGCCAGTTTAGGGTCTGTGTCAGGAAAAGGAAATCTTAGTCATAAACAATGCCACCCAAAGGTAATAAAGGAGGTCAGAATTGCTTTCACTGTGGAAAGCTGGGCCACTTCAGTAGACAGTGTCACAGATGAGAGCCCCAGATAGGCAAGGGAGTGGAAGCTCCCACTCACTTGCTTTAAGTGTGGATCTGAAGGACACATGGCCAAGAGCAGACCACATCAGGTCCTCGTGGCTGACAGGACTGACAGGCCCCAGCTCCCAGCTGGAAACAAAGGAGGACGCTTCAATGATCCAGATCCTCCCAGAAGAGCTGTGGGTGAGCATTAACATTACTGGTAAGTATATTCATTTTCTCCTGGACACAAGAGCCTATTATTCGGTCCTAAAAGCCTTCTGAGGTCCCACCTCTTCTCACTATTTCTTAGTAGTTGGAATTGATGGAAAACCTCATAAGCAGTTCCTTACTTCACCTCTACCTTGCATGCGGACTTCTGAGCTGTAAAACAACCCAGTGGTAGATGGAATTTGGTCCAGGACTTAAGAACAATAAATGATATAGTTGAGCCTCTACATCTTGTGGTTCCTAACCTTTATACTATAATAGACAAAGTGCTAGTCAATAAGACTTTTATTTTAAGAAATACCTTCCCTCTGTAACTTGATTTGTGCCACTGTTAGAACCTCTACTTGGAATATTATTGCTTTTAATTTTTGACTCATGTACTTTTGTTAGTTAAATTTGTGTCTTCTAGGCTGCAACAGTTCCATGATGCATCTTCAAGGATACGAACATGTATGGCTAAGCACAACTGATAACAGTGCATCTAAATTACAAAATCAATCTCCACAATAGTCTACATGTTTCCTACTGCCAAAGGGGCCCTTTAGAGTAGTGAGAGAAGATCTTCACCCTGAAACCTACAGCGTCCCTTTTCAGCAGGAAGTAGCTAATACGTCATCTCCTTTTCCTTATGAATCAGGGTGAAGTCTCTCTCAGCGAGGAGTGATAGAGAATGGCAAAGGACACACTGACAAAGGAGATTAATCAGAACTGGTTTTGACAAGTACTGTGGCAATGGGACAATTAAAACAGACTTTCAAGGGGGGAAAAAAAGAGAGGAATGAACAGGGGGAGGGGGAGGGTAGAGAAAACAGTGCAACAATGAATGAATGGAAATCCAAAATCTCTGTAAATGTTCATTAAAATTAATAAAATAAAATTTTAAAAAAAGAGAGCAAATACCCTCTCAAATTCTGCTAGAGTAACTTCACCAACATTTTGTTGATGTTAATAATAACACATGATGCTAATTCTATTCACTCATTTAACTCCCTCAGCACTCACAGTACTGGGAAACTTTTTTGAAGTCAATGATTACCTAGATTTTCCTTGATGAATATACTTATTTTTCCATAATCTTAAAATTTAAAAATTGTGTAATGGTTTTTCACCTCCATTATTTACCTGATCAGAGTGTCTTTTTTCAATCTCAATGTTTTTTGCGATTTCAGTGTAGGAGAATTTTCTGTCATTACTCAGACTGCCACATCCTTCTCCTGTGTTTGAATCTCTAACATTTTGGTTAGCATCTGATCACTCAATTTCTTTGCCACTAAAGTTTCTTCTTTATTAAAAAGGAAAAACCAAATAAAAAACATTCATTCATACTTTGATTTCAGAATATTGCTTCTATTAAAGGGATCAAGCTTGCCTCTGGGTGCAGAATAAGGTTATTAAGTTTTAAAACATGATAAAGTAGTGAAGGACAGTTTGAATGATGAAGTAGAAAACAGAATCAATTAGCCTACCAGGTCCCAAACCTCACTGTTGTTGAGTCAGAACTGACTCATAGTTGATCCCCTAGCAGGTTTCAGAGTCTGTTAACCATATGGGAGATTGCCCATTTTTCTCCCGCAGAGCTTACTGTTAATGGTACAGGGAATGGAGTTTCTTTTCTTTTTTTTTTTTTGAATGGAGTTTCTTACAGAGATAAGGAAAATGTTCTCAAATTAGATTGTGGTGATGGTTGCACAATTCTGTAAATATAATAAAAACATCAAATTGTGCACTTTAAATGGGTGAATTTGGTGGTTTTTAATTTTTCCCCTTAGTAAGTCAAAGTCTGGTATAAGTTAATAACTTAAAAAAATAACTTAAAAATTGTTGTACAGTAGGAACCAGCTGTTTTTAAATGCTGGCACTTCAGTGGGTTTTCAGAGGCTAGAAACTACGCAGGAAGAGACTGCCTATCTTTCTATTTCAGAGTCGCTGGTTGATTTAAACTGCCAGAGAGGTGTGCTTTTTGACCAGCAGTACAGCTCTCTATGGACTATGCTACCAGAGCTCCTTTTTTAACTTACTAAAACTATTTAAATTTTACACACTGTTGTTGTTGTTGTTCCACACTGTTGAGTCAGCTCCAAGGCATAGGGACCCTAAGTACAACAGATCAAAACCCTACACAATCCTGCAGCATTCTTATAATATCTGCTGGATTTAAGCCTATATCCCATTATATCAATGAAACATTCTGATGCTATCAAAAAAATTATAAATATATCTTCTTATATTTTTTATATTTATATATTTATTTTCATGTCCAGAACATGATAACAGAATTGTTGTTAAAATAAGATCCTATTCACACGTACACAATGAAATAGAAATGCCTTCAGTTTACCTGTACCTGAAGCTATCCCGCAGTGTTACTGTGAGAATGAGATGAGGAAATGTGTATAAGCGGCTTGCCACTGGTTGAGTACTCTGTGCTGTCATGACACATGCTCTCTAAAGTATGAAGCTGATAATCTACCTCTCCAGTAGGAGCTAAATCTCTGTTTCTTCCAGAGTAAAAAGCAAACTTTTGGTCAGATGGCCAAGGGCCCAGGATGCCTCACAGCCCAGGCATTCCCTGCTCTCCTGACCTTGCACCCTCTCCATCAGCAGTGCCCTGTTTCTTTTGTTCTTCTAGAATGTTACAAATAAATTCTCTCTTGTCCTTCACACCAGGTGTTCTTTTCTTTTCTTCTGGCTGAATACCACCCCAGCCTTTCATTGTCCATCTGGAAAACATCTATCTCAGCTTTTCCTCTTGGCAGCATCTCCCCACACCCTTTACACCCCAGACGCAGTCACTGTAACCTGTGTATTATTTCTTGAGCTTTATATTCTTTTTTTAAAAAAATGTTAAAATATTTATAACTCAATCACAAAATAGGCAACAGACATGAAAAGACCCTTCACAAAGGAGGACATTCAGATGGCCAAGAAACACATGAAGAAATGTTCAAAATCATGAGCAGAGAGATACAAATCAAAACAACAGAGCTACCATCTAACTCCAGAAAGCAATAACAAAGTTCATGACTATCTCACTCCAGTAGCAACAGCAAAGTTCAACAAAACCACAAGCAATAAATGTTGGAGAGGATGTGGAGAGATTGGAATTTGTATACACTGCTGTTGGGATTTTAAAATGGTATAACCAGTATGGAAAGTGGCTTGCCATTTCCTCAAAGAAATTTATATTCTTGTATGAGAACTTTGAGAGTAAGGACAATATAGTATTCATTACTCTGTTCTTGGAACTTCATCCAGCATCAAGCACAGCAGGTTGTTACTGTTTTTAGGTACTGTCAAGTATAATTCATAGTGATCCTATGAATAACACATCTGAACTGTGTCCTATTCTCACACTTCCTGACACACTAAAGGCCATTGTGACAGTCACTGTGTCAATTCACTTGGTTGAGGGTCTTTCTTTCCTTCACCGACCCTCTGCCTTTCCAAGCATGATGTCCCTTTCCAAGGAAAAGCCTCTCCTAGAAACAGGCCCAAAGTATGTGAGATGAAGCTTTATTACCTTTACGTCCAAAAAGTACTCTGGCTACATTTTCTCCAAGACATATTTGTTTGTTCTTTTGCCTTTTCATGGAATATTCAGTACTCTTCTCCAACCCTGCTGCTCAAAGGCATCATTGATATCTTCTTCCATAATCTTTATTCATTGTCCAACTCTCGGATACACAGCAAGTGACCGCAAAAACCTGAATAAGATGGCCTACGCATTGCCATGGAAAAGTCTGCTGTTAGGGACCTCTCCAAAGTACTGAAGAGCAATGGTGTCTCTCTGGAGACTAAGGTGTGTCTGATACAGGCTTTGGTCTTCCCAATCACTTGTTATGCATCAGAGAGTTGGAAAATGACCAAGGAGGATAGAAGAAGAATTGATGCCTTTGAGCTGTAGTGCTGGAGAAGAGTAATGAGAATACCATGGACTGCTAGGAAAACAAACAGATTTGTCCTGGAAAGGGTTAAACCAGGTGGCTCCTTGGAGGCAAGGATTCTGAGGCTCTGTCTAACACACTTTGAACATGTTGTGAGGAGAGACCGGTCCTTGGAGAGGGACATCATGCTTGGGAGGGTGGAGGGACAGCGCAGGAGAGGAAGGCCCTCTATGAGGTGGATTGATTCAGTGACTGGGATAATTGGGATGGGAGTGTCAGAGACAGTGCGATTGGGACAGGACAGAGCGGAGTTTAGGGCTGTTGTACATAGGGTCGCTATGAGTCGCAGGCGACTCGATGGCACATAACAACAACAACAAGTAAGATACATCTTAGTCCTCAAACTGATATCATTGCTCCTCAATAATTTGGAGAGATTCCTTACTGCAGACTTTCCCAGTTTTTCTCAAGCACAGCATAAGGGTCAATAAATGAGAATTGTACTGAACTATACACGTGTATCATGCCATCAAAATTAATGCATAGACAATATTGTATTGGAAGTGCTTGCTAGGGCAATCTGACAAAAGAAGGAAATAAAAGGCGTCAAGACTGGCAAAGAGATGGTTAAATTACACTATATGCAGATGATATGATAGTGTACACAGAAAACCCAAAAACTCAACAAAAAACTGTTAGAGATAGTCGGCCAATGTAGTAGAGTGGCAGGATGTAAGATCAATATACAAAAATCTGGGATTCTTCTACAGTAACAAAGAGAACTCAGAGAAGGAAACCAAGAAAACAATACCATTTACAGTAGCCAACCACAAATTGAGATATTTGGCAGTGAACTTAAGTAGTGATACAAAGACCTACACAAATAAAACTACAGAACATTTCAGCAAGACACAATAAAAGACCTAAAAAAATATGTGCCCTATTCATGGATAGGAAGACTCGATATTGTGAAAATTACAATCCTACCAAAAGCACTCTACATGTTCAATGCAATCCCTATAGAGATACCAAATTCCTTTTTCAAGGAGATCAAAAGGGAAATTGTCAAGTTTATTTGGAGAGGCAAGAGACTCCGAAAAAGCAAAAGACTTCTGAGAAACAAAAAAGAAGCACAAGGCATAGCACTCTCGGACCTCAAAACCTACTACACAGTGGTAGTAACCAAAACAGCATGGTACTGGTACAGTGACAAACACATAGAACAATGGGATAGAATTGAGAACCCAGAAGTAGACTCAGCTATCTATGGTCAACTGATATTTGACAAGGAAATAAAACCTATCAACTGGGGAAATGACAAGCCCTTCTAGAAATGGTGCTGACAAAACTGGACTTCCACCTGCATAAACAGGATCCACATCTCACACCATACACAAAAAATCAACCCAAGAAGGATCAGAGACCTGAAACTAAAGCCCAAAATCATAAAGTTCATCATAAACAAACTGGGATCAAGTTTAGAAGGCCTGGTTTATGGTATAAAGCGACTGCCAAATACAGCCAGAAATGCACAATCTGAAGAGGATGAAATTGATGAATGGGATCTTCTAAAAAAGATTAAATCCCTATGCACATCAAAACCATTTTCCAGTAGAATGAAAAGAAATCCAACTGAAAGGGAGGAAAAACCCCAACATTTGACAACACCATTTCAGACAAGGGTCTCATATCAAAAGTTTACAGATCCCTACAAGGAATACTACAGGGTCTCCACAAGAAAAAGACTGATAACACAATTACAAAATGGGCAACGGACATGCAAAGAATTTTCACAGAGGATGATATTCAGATGGCCAACAGACACATGAAGAAATGCTACAAATCACTGGCAATAAGGGAGATGTAAATCAAAGCCACAGTGAGATACTATCTCACTCCAATAGCTGTGGCAAAGTTTAAAAAAACAGCAAGTAATAATGTTGGAGAGGATGTGGCAAGATAGGAACTCACACACTGTTGGTGGGATTGTAAAATGGTACAACAACTCTAGAAGCAGTTTGGAGCTTCCTCAAAAAGCTGGACATAGAAATTCCATATGACCCAGTTATTCCATTGCTTGGACTATACCCTAAGAAAATGAGAACTGAGGCTCAAAAAGAGACTTGTACACCAATGTCCATAGCAGCGTTACTCACCATCACAAGAACATAGAAATAGTCCAGATGTCCAACCACAAACAAATGGATTGAGAAGTTGTGGTACATTCATATAATGGAATACTATGCAGCACGCAGGAGCAATCATTTTGTAAATTACTACCTAACTTGGGAGGGACTAGAAAGCATTATGCTGAGTGAATTAACTCAATCCCACAAGGACAAATACTGTATAAATCCATTATTGTAGAATGAGTATGAGGATCCAAGGGAGGAGACGATGGAAGCAGAGGGGTGAGGATGGGGGTGGGATGGGCACAATTCGATGGGGGCAGAGACTGAAGGAAATTGCAAAGATCCTGTGTGAAAAACTTTGTAAATAAATCAGTATAAAATTTTTAAAAAAGAATTCATGAATAAGAATGAGTTATAAGACTGAGAGCCTAAATTAAAAAGAGATAGCGTAGGGTTAAGCCCACAGCTGTTTGAAAAAGAAACCAGTGTGCCAGTATGTGGAGCTTGAACCTCAGATTTATTTTAGGTGCTGCTGAAACTGAACTAATAACAGGATAAGCAAATGCAGATGTGAGAAATGTGAGCAACCCAGGGCACAGCATTATTCTGGAAATGAATGGAAGCTAGAGTTGAAATCTAGATATCTAGTGTTTGCAGTACAGTGGAAGGAGATTTTGAGTCAGAAGTTAATGTTCAGGCCTCAACTTAACACATAACTGCTTTCAAGAAAAATACTACCCTTTACTGAGAGCTCAGCCAGATGTGATACTAAGCACTTTATATAATACGAACTCTTTTAATCAGCACTGCAGGATCATTTGTTTCTATACACTACAACACAATATTCCATTTTACAGATGAAGACATTGAGATTTAGAAGGCTAATGAGTTCCCAAAACTCAGTGAGTAAGTTATGCAGTTGAGATTTGAATTCCTTCTTCTATTCCCCAAATTCATGTCCTAACCAGTCTGCAGGTTCAAAAGAAAAAGTAATAGACAAGGAAACAGGGGCTAAAGCCGAAAGCCAATCAGTCACATTGATTCATCTGCTTGCCTACCTTGAGGCAAGTAAGTGCCTTTAGTGCATGCCAGAATCAAATGTGATGCTTATCTGTAAAAAAGGACTCCCACGGCCCACTTTAAGATAAGGTTCACTAGCTCTTGCATTAGAATCAAGTCCTTTTTAATCAAACACCAGCATGATTGTGATCATCTGCTTTGGAAAGCGCTTCCCAAGACTCTAAGAGTCACTGGACTTGGGCAGTTTTATGGTCAGCAGGTCTCAGAGACACATGTCCCTTTATTAAGTGGCTGGATGGAGAAGGGAGAGAAGGTTGGATAGACTAAGTGAAAATACTCAAAACAAGAAGTAAAAAAACCTGAACACAAACATCTCTTTTGCTACTCCACAGCTCTATTGCCTAAACCACAACGCCCTTAGCCTCCTCATCTCACCAATAAATACTTTCCTGAAGATTGTGAAAATTACATGCAACAGGGTATGTGAAAGCACTTTGAAAAGTGCAGATTGCTAAACAAGGGGAGGGTTTGTCGCATTTCCTTTGTTGTTGTTGTTGTTTGGTGCTGTCGAGTTGTAGATGACTCATAGCGACCCTATGAACGAACAGCCTGAGCACTGTTCATACATAGTTTTCGGAGGCAAGCCATTTCGGAAGTGGATGCCCCTGCTTCCAGGCTTAATTTAGTCGGGAAGCTCCAGCCAACACTGTCCATCATGGGTACTCACACCACCATGCTCCTTCTGGAAAGGAGCAGTTCCAGAGACCCTGGGAGGAGCCAAGAACATGGTCGGCCTCCTCTCCCAGCTCCCTTTGGGCTTAGGCCGCCGCCTGCCTGAAGCCCTCGGCCAAATCTGGCTTGCCTCGCTCCTGGGGACACAGCAAACCTGCACGCCAAACACACGCCCGGAAGAGCACTCGACTCCAAAAGCTTGCCAAGATTCCTGCACTCACACCACCATGCATTATGAAGCAGTTTCACAGTGTAGGAGTATGTTTATGAGGGAAACAATGAAGAAGAGAGAAAAGAAGGAGATGTGAGAGAGAAGAGAAATAAAGTGAGGGAGTCCGAAACCCCCGACCTTACCCGGCTGCTCTCAGAGTTCATTGGTTCTGTGCCCTCCACCCTTCCTCTCCATTCAGTGAAAATCAATCAGGACATAAAAGACCCTAAGGCATTATTTTTGAATAGAGTCTTGAAACTTGTGTCTACAAGAGGGTAAAGATGGGAAGCAGGTGATACCGTGCCCGGACCTTCGACTCTTGTAAAATTATGAGAAGTTGAAGGAAGGCCGTGGGTGACCCTTCAAGACTGGAGAACCTGGGAGCTGAAGCCTCAGGCTCTGGAAGAAAGAGGCCGAGTTAGATATATGTTAAGCCTATTTATCAGTTTGGGGAGACTATGAAGAGGCAGTCCCAAGACAACATCTTAAGATGAATGTTAGTAATTGCTCCAGTGTCAATACTCAAGAGTAAATGCTTTGGGAAATGAGTGTTGTTTGCAATGAACAAGCCATATTCTCCCTCTCCCCACTTCCTCACTCAGGTTTCTTCCTCCCTCCCCTCTTCCTAGGGCTGGGGAAGATGGGTTTAGGTCTTCAAAACCAGAGCTCCTCAGCCCAATCTCTCTCTCTGACCAAATCTTAGCAACATTGACCCAGAACTTAAGTCAGCTTAGATTCACTCTTCTAATTCAGATAACGGACTTTTTTAGCACATCTATCTAGATAACAAATTGTCTTGTCTTTGCACTTTTTCTTTGTTGTGGAATTCACCACCTTAACCTGAAAGTTCATTTTGTATCTTCGAGATGTGTTCCCTGACTTTCATCTGGAACCCATCTCCCTGTGATCTCCTCAAACAACTTTAAGGAATGCTCTGGCTGCAATTTCTTTAAGGCATATTTGTTTGTTCTTTTGGCAATCCATGAAGAATCAATGCCTGTGAGCTGTGATGTTGAGCAGAGTTCTGAATATCTCTTTATATAAGCCCTGGCATTGTCCCCAGTCCAGGGAGGAAGACTCACTCCCACAGCTCAGTGTCAGCCTTAAGTTGTTGGAGTTCAGAAACAGTCTCCATCAGGCTTTGCTACTGCTTGAAGTCATCATAAGCGTTGGTCAAAGAAAACAATGTTTCTCCTAGTCTCATTCCAGTTGCTATCAGAACAAAGATAATTTCTCCTTCTGAATGGGGTAGACAATGTATGGCATGAGATGTAAGGTCTGTTGTAAGGAGAGCAATTTTATCCCTCCATCCCCCTACCTGGGCATTGTTTTCCAGTTAGAGCAGCTGACTTCTGACAGTCATGTTTAAGTTTTGAAATCAATTGTGACTATATAGTTTAAGAGCATGGCTTTAGATTTTAAACTGCCGGGGTGGACATTCCAACTCCACTACCAACTAGATGCAGAATTCAAGTCAAGTTATTCTCTGCTGGTTTTGTGGCCTAGTAATAAGAAGGTGGGCTGCAAACCCAAAGGCATGCAGTTCGAATCCACCAGCTGCTCCACGGGAGAAGGATGGGAAATCTCCTCCCATGAGATTTACTGCCTCTGAAAACCAACTAGAGGGTCAGATATAGACTGTTCCGACTCAACAGCACACCACCACAACAACAACAACATCTGTAAAATATGCAATATAGATACTTATTTAATAGAGATATTTGAGGATTAAGTAAGTTAATATTTCTTAGAATCCAGTAGTAGTAGTAACAATCATCCCAGAACAATCAGGATTGCTCATTGACTTTCAGCTTCCCTTTTTAGGCACCACTTCTAACTCAAGACCAACTGGAAAAAACAAAATATGTTTTTTCAATCACAAAATTCCCTGCTTCGAGTTAGCTGGCCTCCAGCTTTCCAGCTGTACTGGATACATTGGCAAAAACAAAGCTTTAAGAATTGACAGAATGTTAATGAAAAGATTCCAATGAACAGATGAAGTGCTGAACATGCTGCATTTGGAAGACAGACTCATGGCCAACTGACAAGAAGAGAAACATATTTGGGTCCACTCCAATAAAATGTAGAAATTATCAGACAATATAATTTATGTTTCACACAGTAAAATCTTGTTGAAGATTATTCAAGAATACACAGAGCAGTAACATGGAACTGTAAAAAAAAAAAATCCAAACTAGATTTAGAAAAAACGTGAAATAAGGGATAGCCTACTCATGTCAAATGGATCTTGGCTAAAAGCAGAGAATACTACAAAGATGTTCACTTGTCTTTTATTGACTATGCACAGACTTTTGATTGTGTGGATTATAACAAATAATGGATAGCTTTACAAAGTATGGGAATGTCAGGACACTTAATTTTGTCATGTGGAACCTATATATGAACCAAGAAGCAGCCATATATACATAACAAAAGGATACTTTTGATGATTTAAAATCGGGGAAAGCGTGCATCAGAGCTACATCCTTTCTTTCTACCTGTTCAATATGTATATTGTTTTTGTTGAATATTATCGAGTTGGAACTCACCCATAGCTGACCCTCTGGCAGGTTTTCAGAGACAGTTAATCACACGGGAGGAGACTGCCATCCTTCTCCCATGGAGCAGCTGGTGGATTTGAATCACATGCCTTCAGGTTTGCAGTACAGGTTCTTACCACTAGGCCAGCAGAGCTCTGTGCAATCTGTGTACTGAACAAATAATTTGAGAAACTGGGCTGTATGAGGAAAACTGTGGGGTCAAGATTGGAAGAAGACTCATCAGACGATAGGACTTTGCTTATTGAAAGTGAAGAGGATTTTAAGTATTCCCTAAAGGAGGTCAAAGATTACAACCTTCAGTATGAGTTACATTTCAACATCAAGAAAACAAAAATCTTCACCCCTGGGCCAGTAGGCAACATCATGATATATGGAGAAAATAATAAAGTTGTCAATAATTTCACTTTACTTGGATACACAATCAAAACCCATGGTAACTGTCAAGAAATTAAAAGATATGCTATATTGAGGAATCTGTTGTCAAGGACTATGTGTCAAAAAAGAACCCTATCTTTCTTCTAATTAATTTTATATTGCTGTAAAAAATCAGGTATATTTCTGGTCCATCAAGCTGTCAAGAAAGTGTTTCTTTCCCCTTGAAGATCTGGATGAAATACCCGACATACAGCACAAGATCAAACTTTCTTGACAGCTGAAGAGCCAGATGGCAGGACCTCGAGTTAGAAGTGATTAGCATCGTGTGTGGAATGTTCAATAGGAAGTAGGAAATTGTTGCTATTATGTTCTGTCAAGTCAATTACAACTCATAGCCCTGAACAATAGCTCTGAACTCTGCCCTGTGCTGAGCCAGTCTCACTGTCTCTGACACACCTGTTCCCATTGCAACAGTCACTGTGTCAATCGATCTTATCCAGGGTCTTCCTGTCCTGCGCTGAGATCCTCACCCTTCCAAGAATGATGGTTCCTCCTGGCAACAGAAAATTCCTTCTCCTTCTGTGGAGTAAATACTGTATGCCAAGATCACATATTCCTCATCTCTCTTTGAAGTTTACCATGAAGCAAAAACCAGTGCATAAATTTATCCATGAGTAGATTATTTAATAGCAAGGTAAACAAAGTATACATGGGTTTCACTTCTTAAAACTATGTGTTCACTACACGTTAGTAAGTAAACACAAGTGCCATGCTGATTATATTTACTGGGTTCTCTGTCCTTATCAAGGAGTATAAATCTAAAAAGAGGCATTGATTCTGTAGCAAGGGCTGTAGAGAGACAGGTGCCAGCCATCTGGAGAAGTAAAATCGATGATATAGTGGGGGGAAATGTGAACATTTTCATTTCAAAGTAAGCATAAGTTAGCCCATGCTTCCTTTTGGGGTAACTCAACACCTAATGCATCAGACATTTTATTGCTTCAGAGTTTTCCTTGTCATACTTCTCCTTTTCCTTCTAAATAAAGTTTGTACCTACCAAACAAACTATGTATGTTTTAAGTATTTTCTTATGATCTATTGTTTTATCATTTCCTCAGGACTTTCTACACAAACACTCATGCCACCTGCCCATAAAGACAGATTTATTTTTTTTCCTTTTAACTTGCATGATTTTTTATTTCTTTTTCTTTCCTTAACGCACTGGCTAAGACTTTCAGTATGATGTTGAATAGAAGTGATGAAAGAATGCATCCTTGCCTGATTCCTAATCAAAAGGGAAAAACATTCAGTCTTCATTTATTAAGTTCAGTATTAACAGTAAAATATTTTTAAATGTTCTTCCTAAGGTTGAAGATGTTCACATTTACTCCTAGTGCACTGAAAATTATTTTCAGACATGAATAGTGGATCTTGTCCAATAATTTTCTACATCTATTGGGATAATTTACAAGATTTTCCTTCTTGAATCTGTTACTATTATGAGTCATATTAACAGGCTTTTAACATGTTTAATGTACCTTGTATTTCCAAGATAACTTTTATTTGGTCTTAATGTATTATCCTATTTCTATATTTCTGACTTAATTTGATAATATTTTTATGAGGATTTTTTGATCTAATAATCTTGAGGAAGGGAGCTCTGGTGGCCTAGTCTGTATGGTCTTGCACTGGCCTGGTGCCTAACGGTAAGAAGATGCACTGCAACCCTGAAGGTATATGGTTTGAATCCACACCTACTCTTTGGGAAAAGGATGAACATCTCCTCCCATGCAATTAAGTGCCTCTGAAAATCTGCTGGAGGGTCAGCTGTGGGTTGGTTCAAACTAGACAGTATACAACAACAACACAAAAGCAGTGCCTTTCTCAAATCGAATCAAGCAGTGGCTCTCCAAAAGGAAGATGAAGAATCTCTTTCCATTTTATTTACAACTTGGAAACACAATGAAGGGTCAAGCGATGAGTCAGTTCTGATTTTTTTTTCTGTTATAAAACCTCCATTTTATTGCTCCTCATTCCCCTCAAAAAAGTAACAAAAGCAATATGCCAAGTTCTTTATTGGTTTCATTTCTTGCATTTGAAATACTCTTCAATGGCCAAGGATGTCAGTTCTGATTTGACAGCAATAATGGAGACAGAATCATGAGGAATATTGGATTTCCAGTTTCTTGAAATACCATCATCTTGTCTTGGCTTTAAGGGATTCTAGCTTCATAAATGGAATTGGATTGTGTTACCTCCTGTTTGGTTTCAGAAAGAAATGGTATGAAAGTTGTATTGTTCATTCTAATCATTCATTCATAAATAATTCAGTGAATTCAGTGAAACCATGTGGTCTGGATGTTCTTCATTGTAATGTTTCCATTATAAATTCAATTCTTTTAATAGCAATAAGATTATTGAGGCTCTACATATTTCTTCTCAGTGTTGTGCCTTTCGAGGAATTGGTCCATCTCATGAAATTTGTTGACCTGTATGCACATAGAGTTGTTTGTAGTATTTCCTCATTATGCACCAGTATCTGTGAGTTTGGTGGTAATGTAATAATGTCATCCTTAAAAATAATAGTTTTAAAAGAACTATGAGATATCATCTCACTCCAGTAAGAATAACAAAATTCAACAGAATAGCGAACAACAAATGCTGGTGAGGTTGTGGAGAAACTGGAAGCCTTATTCACTGTTGGTGGGATTGTAAAATGGTGCAACCACTGTGGAAGGCGGTGTGGCGCTTTCTCAAAAAGTTGCAAATAGAAATACCATTTGACTCAGCAATTCCACTACTAGGAATATACCCTAAAGAAACCAGAACTAAGAGCTAGGGATTTTGAATATTTCTTCAGTGTTTGTTCGCCATCTGAATGTCTTCATTGATGAAGTGTCTGTTCATATCCTGTGCCCATTTTTCAATTGAGTTGTTTACCTTTATATTGTTGTGGTGCTTGAGTATTTTATAAATTTTAGATATAAGTTCCTTATCAGATATGTCATCACCAAATATTTTTCCCAGTCTATGGCTTCCCTTTTTACCCTGTTGGGAAAGTTTTTGGATATGCATAGGGATTCTAATCTTAGAAGGGCCCATTCATATATTTTACTCTCTTCTGGTTGTAGGGTTTCAGGATGCTTGGGAGACTGTTTATGTTGTGGATTAGGGCTTCTAGAGTTCTTCCAGACTTTTCTCTAATGAAGTTTATAGGCTTTGCTTTTAGTTGTAGGTCCTTGATCCACTTTGAGTTGGGTTTTTTGTATGGTGTGAGCTGTGGATCTTGCTTGAGTTTTCTATAGATTGCTTTCCAATTTTGCCAGCACCATTTGTTAAAAAGGCTGTCATTTCCTCACTTGACGGATTTCATCTCCTTGTCAAAAATCAGCTGACCAAAGGTAGATGGGCTGATTTCTGGGTTCTCAATTCTATTCCATTGATCTGTGTGTCTGCCATTGTACCAGTACCATGCTGTCTTGACCACCACAGCAGTGTAGTAGGATTTGAAATCAGGGAGTGAGATACCTCCTACCTTGTTTCTCTTTTTTAAGGAGTGCTTTGATTATTCGGGGCCTCTCTCCATTCCAAACGAAATTGGAGATTGCCTTTTCCATCTCGTTGAAGAATGGAATTGGTATTTGTATTGGGATTTCATTGAACATTTAAACTACCTTTGGTGGTATTGTTATTTTCACAATATTTAGTCTTCCTATCCATGTGCAAGGTATATTCTTCAATTTCTCCAGGTCTTTTTTTTGTTTCTTACAACTATGAGATATCACCTCAACCCAGGAAGAATAGCAAAATTTAACAGAACAGCAAACAACAAATGCTGGTGTAGCTGCAGAGAAACTGGAACCCTTATTCACTGTTGGTGGGAATGTAAAATGGTACAACCATTATGGAAGGCAGTATGGTGCTTTTTCAACAAGGTGGAAATAGAAATATAATTTGACCCGGCAATTCCACGACTGGAATATACCCTAAAGAAACTAGAACTGCCACCCAGGCTGATATATGCACACCCATGTTTATTGTGGCTTTGTTTACAATAGCAAAGAGTTGGAAACAACTTAAATGCCCATCAACAAGTGAATGGCTAGAGAAGCTGTGGTATATTCACACAATGGAATACTATGCTGCATTGAAAAACAAGAAAGTCATGAAATATTATTCAAAATGGGTGACCCTGGAGAATATTATGCTGTGTGAATTATCTCAATCACAAAAGAACAAATACTGCATAGTGCCACTGTTGTAAAACAGGTCTGACATCAGGCTTGGGGAAAACTGGATAAATAATGTATACTGCATTGAAGTAGATGAGGGAGACAACTGTTTAAAAAGAATATATGATTAGGTATTCTTTTCATGACAAGATTCCAGAAAAAGAAATGCATAGTAAAGTGGACTTTGGACTTGGGGGAGGGGAGAACTGTGTAACAATGAAAGAATTTTCTTTTCTTTTTATACATTTATTGATTGATTGATTTTTTTACTAGTTTATCTACAAAATTCTAATACAAATTCAAGAAAATTCTTTCCATTTTCCTCAGCCCTCCTCTCATCAAATTGTACAATCTAATGACTGAAGAACAGTGAGTCAATGATAATATATCAGCTGGGCACACTACCACAAAGAATAAAGGCAACATTTCCCAAATTCACTTGCAATCAGGTGTGGTCAATAAAATATGAATGGAAGAGGTTGTATTCCTCCAAATTTTATCTTTAAGGGGAAGAGCACCTGGTGGCCCTGTCCTAGTCCTACTGACCAAAGTAAATACCTGCTAGCAAAAGTTTAATTGCCATCTTAAGCAATGATGTGGAAGCCATTGTTAAAGGATTACAGAAAATCAAGAGAGAGGTAATCTATTCTTTTGATTATGTGGCTGAACTAATCATCCTAATTTGTTCATGAAAAAGAAAGAAATACCCAGTTTTTAAAACTTATACTTAGCTGAAGTTTCCCTACTATAAGCGCCAAATCAATACAGTAGATGATGTGTCCACCAACATTAAACAGCATAGTCTACAGCTTTGAAATTCTGTGGCAATAATTATGCCAAGAAAATGTAAGTTAAAAACGTGAATAGAATCTTAGCTATTTTTACCAATGCTACTCAGGCATTGCTCTTTTGCAATTTATTTCTACTCCTTTCCTCTTTCTCATTGTCACGGAAAAGCCCATGATTCTTCTCAGGGCCTTCACAAGGTTATTATGATTGCTTCTTAAATTAACGTTTATCTATTATTTCTTGAGCTGATTTGGAGGAGGTTAACATCCTAGATTCATTCACTGTCTTGTCAGCAACTATAAAGTTGATTCTAAATATGTTTATGATTATGGTTTCAACAAAAATACCAATTTAGTAGGCAGGGCATATATCAATATTCTGATTTTAAAAGAAAGTATACAAATTTATATAATATATGTGGAATAACTTAAGACCTAGAACTCCTGGACACCAGTCCAAGATTCTAGTCACAAAACTCTTTGATGCTGGGTTTGTGCCAAGGTCTCAGTCTGGTCTTAGCCTTTGACTCTTGGTTGTGATATGAACTGTGTGAATTTCACACTGTAGAAATAGAAATCATAACTCTGAATTATTTTTTTCTCCATTTTGGTTGTAAATAAATTTTAACAGTAAGAATCTTAAAAGGAACAAAATTTCTCTACTGTAAATGTGAAAGTAAGCTTCCACAATTAATTGTCATCAAGTCAAGTACAACTCATAGCGACCCTATGAACAGACTTAAATCCTATCCCATCCTGTGCCATCCTCAACATCTCTGACACACATGAGTCCACTGCTACTGTCACTATGTCAGTCCATCTGGTTGAGGTCTTCTCTTTCACTGATCCCCCACCTTTCCAAACATCATGTCCCTTTCCAAGGAATGTTGTTGTTGTTGTGTACCATCAAGTCAGAACTGATCCAAAGCTGACCCTCCAGCAGGTTTTCACAGGCAGTTATAGCACAAGAGGAGATTGCTAGCTTTCTTCTTCAGGGCTTCTGGTAGATTCCTTTGGGCTATCAGTGCAACGTCTCACCACTAATCCATACCCTCTCAAAATTAGTAATAAAAAAAAAGTCTGGAAACAGTTGCACACTGCTGCTCTGCTCTGTGCCATCGAGTTGACTACGACTCATAGTGACCATACACACAATAACTCTGAACTCTATTCTGAGCCAATCTCACTGTCTCTGATACACCTACCCTCATTACCCCAGTTACTGTGTCAATCCATCTCATCCTAGATCTTTCTCTCCTGTGTGGTCCCTCAACCATTCCAAGCATGACATCCTTCTCCAAAGATTAGTCCTTCCTGGCTACATGCCCAAAGTATGTGAACCAAAGTCTCAAAATCCTTGTATCCAAGGAACAATCTGGTTCTACCCTCTCCAGGACAGACCCATTAGTTTTCCTGGCAGTCCATGGTATGCTCAATTCTCTTCTCCAGCACCACAACTCAAGGGCATCAATTCTTCTTCTGTCATCCTTAGTCATTGTCCAGCTCTCTCATGCATAGCAAGTAACTGTGAAGATCATGACCTGAATTAGGTGCACCTTAGTTTCTAACCTGACATCCTTGCTCTCCAGCACCACTCTGGAAAGGTCCCTGATAGCATACTTTGTTGGCTGTTGGTGCTAAGTGTGTTGACTGTGGAGCTGAACAAGTTGAAATTACTAACAATCTCAATCTCTTCTCCATCTGGCATGATTCTGTCAGTTGGCCCAGTGGTGAGCATCTCCGTTTCCTTGATGTTGAGCTTCAGTCCATATTGCAGACTATAGTCCTTGATCCTCTGCTAGTTACCACAACATTTAACTGAGATCTCATTGTTGTTGGTGCTGTTGTTAAATACCATTGAATTGAGTACAACTCTTGGCCATTCTGTGAATAACAGAATGAACCTTACTCTACTCAGGACCGTCCTCCTCATCTGTGATATACTTGAGCCCAATTAATACAATCGTTATGTCAATCCATCTTGTTGAAGATCTTTCTTTCTTTCTATGACCTTTTCAAGCATGATGTCTTTTTTTCCCCAAGGACTGGCCTCCTCCTAACAACATGCCCAAAGTATGTGAGATGAATTTCACTAAGTAGAAACTTGGTTGCATTTTCTCTCAGGCATATCTGTTTGTTCTTTTGACTATCTATAGGATATTCAGCACTCTTCTCCAACACCAAAACTCAACTCATTATAGAAGATTTATTATGTTAAGACACCCCTATAACTTACTGGTAAGTTGCTCTTCTGTGACAGAGCTGAGTGTTGAGTATCTCCTGGGACAAACAGCACAAGTGCTGCAAGACCAAGGACAATAGAAAGTCTGAGCTAGGATACCTGACTCTCAATATCTAAGATTAGCCTACCACATACATGGTTTATACTCAAGGAAGCAACAAGAAGTACTAATTCATAAGGATGGATGGGTGCTGGGAACATCTCCTGGAAGCCCGAGTGCTATACACATAAACTTAAAATTATCAACATAATCTACATTGTGTTTAGTCATGAACTGGCCTAGTGAAGAATTACATTATAGGTACTGACAGCACAATATACAATGCACCGTCTCTGGGCCATATGATGTGGGCAAAACTGAGTTTTCTAGAGGAATTTAGTTTAAAGAAAAGCTATCCAAGAAAAAGTGGAAAAGTAGAATGATGGGGGAGGAGGGATGCAAAAATCAGCAGTCTCCTGGAGGAGCAGTTCAAGAAGGACAAATTTCTTATGTGTATCACTTTGAGAGCAGGCCAGTTTGAGCAAGTAGATGGCTAAGTGATAAAAAGCTTAGAACTGGGATTCAATCTGGGAAGAAAATCAAGGCTTAGAGAGGTAAAGAAATCCTTTTCATTTCTGTCTTAGTAAATGCATTAAATGATTGTTTAAAAAGAAAGAAAGAAGAAAATAAATTGCTGCTATACTTTTCAGAGACTTGTTTTATATTTGCTGTAGTGGCTGCATCTTTCTTTCTTTGCTGTCCTCAGAAACTACTTCTATCTGACCCTCCACTTGAGTTGTTAGGTGGTAAATCACACAGGAGGAGATCTCTCATCTTCTTCCCACACAGCTGTTGGTGAAGTTGAACCATCAGAGAGGTGCACCCTTGGGTTGTGCAACTCCCTGCAGACTATGCACCAGAACTGCCTTGTGGTTCTACTGTATTCTGTTTTTCATCATGGGTAGGAGGAGGTGGAGGTAAGTTATATATTTTCACTTAAAGTTGTAAATGCCTTGTCCTACAATATTGATGTTACAAACTAATATTTTGATCATTAGCCCATTTTTCATTGGATCCTGATCTCATATACTACCAAGAAATCTGGACCGCTTTCTGCCTTCATGGCACCTGCAAAAAAGACTGTGGAAAAAAAATGTAAAATTAAAGAAGCAGGTTCGAAAGTTCACCCTTGAATGCACCCATACAGGACAAGATGGAATCATCTTGTCATGCTGTCACTTTTGAGCAGTTCCTTCAAGAAAGAATCAAAGTTAATGGGAAAACTGGTAATCCCAGCGGAGGAATTATAACCACTAAAAGAAGCAAGAGAACTGAAACCTCCAAGATGCCTTTTTAGAAAAAAAAAATTTGAAATATCTTACAAAAAATGTTTTAAGAAGAAGAAGAATCTACGTGATTGGTTGTGGGTAGCTGCTAACAGTGAAAAATGTTATGAATTGTATTACTTCCAGAGTAATCAAAATGAAGAAGAAGAAAAGGATAAGGATTAAAACTCATTTATCTCAAATATTTCATAAAAGTCCTTGAGTAAAATAATAATAATAATTTAGCGGCATCATGAGGGACAGTGAAGAGATTGAGATTGTTAACCAACCGCTTTAGTTTGCTTGGCTCCACAATCAACACTCTGGCTATCAGCAGCTAAGAACTTAAAAGATGAATTGCATTGGGAAAGTCTGCTGTCAGCTACCTCTCCAAAGTACTGAAGAGCAACCATGTCAGTTTGGAAACTAAAGTGTGCCTGCTCCAGGTCATAGTCTTCGCAATTACATGCTATGTATCAGAAAGCTGGGCAATGACTAGGGATGATAGAAGGAGAGTAGACGCTTTTGAGCTGTGGTGCTGGAGAAGAGTACTGAATATACCATGGACTGCTAAGAGAACAAACAGGTTCGTCCGGAGAGGGTGAAACCAAGATGCTCCTCGGAGTCAAGGATTCTGAAGCTTCGTCTGACATACTTTGGGCATGTTGCAAGGAGGGACCAGTCCTTGGAGAGGGACATCATGCTTAGGAGGGTAAAGTGACAGCACAGGAAGGGGAGACCCTTAATGAGATGAATTGACTCAGTGACTGGAGTAATGGGGGTAGGTGTGTTGGAAACAGTAAAGTTGGCTCAGGATAGAGCAGGGTTCAGAGTTGTTGTACACAGGGTTGCTATGAGTGGCAAGCAACTCAACGGCACATAACAATGGGAACAAAAATAAATAAAATTTTGAAAAGGAAGTGTGTACAGAATGTTGAATTATGAGCATTACAGTTCTCACAGAGTAACTTTAATGCACAGTATACAGTTTGTTTTCTTTCATAATACACATTCCTGATAGGGATTAAGGGAGAAGGTGATGATACTCTCTGAAATCTCTCACTAGAGAGCTCTGCTGAAGTCACTAGTACAATGAGAAGGAGACTTTGCCCCTGAGAAGTCTCCCCAGCGCACCCTTCATGTCCTTGTTCCTCAGGCTGTAAATGAAGGGGTTCAGCAGAGGAGTCACCACTGTGTACATAACAGCGGCTGCTGTGTCCTCCTCCACTGAATTGGAGGAAGAAGATGAGGGACACAGATAAGCCCTGATTACCGTCCCAAAGAACAGGGCGACAACAGCAAGGTGGGAACCGCATGTAGAGAAGGCTTTGCGTCTTCCCTGGGCAGAGGGAAGTCTGAGGATGGCTGAAACAATGCGGATATAAGAGACCAGAATGAGTATGAAGGGGATTAAAATGACTGCTCCCCCCAGGAAGAGGAGCACAAATTCATTAACCTGGGTATCTGAGCAAGACACCTTCATCAGGGGTCCCAGATCACAGAAGAAGTCAGGAATGACCTTCTTGGAGCAGAAGGAAAGTCTGAATATGAGGAAGGTGTGGGTCATAGCCACAAGATTGGTGAGAGTCCAGCAGGCAGTCACCATGAGAGTGCAGCGCCGGTAGTTCATGATCATCATGTAATGGAGAGGATGGCAGATGGCCACATAGCGGTCATAGGCCATTGCGGCCAGGAGGAAAATGTCCATGTCTCCAAAGGTCAAGAAGAAATAGAGCTGAGTCATGCATCCTGCATAGGAGATGGATCTGCTCTGAGTCTGAATGTTCACCAGGGCCTTGGGGACGGTGGTGGAGGTGAAAAGGATGTCTGCACAGGACAAGCTGGCCAGGAAGAAGTACATGGGAGTGTGGAGGTGTGTGTCAGTGCCAATGGCCAGGACAATGAGCAGGTTCCCAACCACAGTGACCACATACATCCACAGGAACAGCAGGAAGAGGACACGCTGCTGTTCTGGCTTCTCAGAGAGGCCCCAGAGGAAGAACTCAAAGTCATTGGTCTGATTCTCTCCTGCCATGAGCTTGGCGGTAAGAAACCTCAAGGCACACACATAAAAATATGCTAAACATGCTTTATTCTAGGTAGTTATGAGCATGTCATTCTCTGGAGTCTAGAAAAAAATATGAAAGAGTGACCTTAGAATGTTTATATTGAGAATGTACTATGTTCCCTTTGAACTTTTATTGAAACTTACCAAATACACTATTCTAGGAAATGTGTGAGATATAACTTAAGAATGTTCTCATACTTCTTTTTGTCCCAAATGTCTTTCTTTATCCTCTATTTTGTTCCAGATTTCTTTAGCCGTTTTTTGTTTTCTATACTGTCTGTGGAGTCAAGATGCTGTCATTCATTTATACATTCTACAGATAATAATCACGAACTGTATGTCTAGTGGCCTTGTGCTGCCAAAACAAAGTCTGTTGTTGTAATGTGCTGTCAAGTCACCAGCAACTCATTGAGACCTTATGCACAACAGATCTGAAGCCTGCCCTGTCCTGAGCCTGTCTCACTGTCTCCAACACACCTACTCCTATTGCCCCAGTTACTGTGTCAATCCATCTCATCCAGGGTCTTCCTCTCCTGTGCTGTCTCTGCACCCAACTGCTCTATGGTAGGAAGATGAGCATTCATGTACCATATGATTTACAGCCTCTGAAAACCCGCTGGAGGGTCACCTATGTGTTGATTTTGACCCAATAAAAATGAGGGATGTTTGAGCATGGTTGGTATATTGCTTAGTGAATGAAATTGCAATAGTCCACAACCTCAGAGAAATTTAATCTAATGGGATTAATAACTGTCTGTCTGCATTAAAATCCCACAAATTTAGTAATTTAGAGTTCTCCACTCACCTGGCTCCTTCCCTGCACTGATTTCAACAAAATTTTGTTTATAGAATTTTATATATATATATAGAACTTGAATATATATATATTGAACTTGAATATATATATATAACTTGAAAAAGGTGCAGGGTCCAGAGTATGAGGGGCTTTACATGCTTGGCTGAAGAATCAAGACTTTCTCCTGTGTACTGTGGAATGCTTCTAAATGATAGAGTAAAACATTCAACTGCTATAAATGAAAGCTTCAAGGTACAGTTCTACCCAGAGGCACCTCAGAAGAAAACCCCAGTAATCTACATTCAGAACACCAGCTGTGGGAACCTTAAGGAGCACAGATTCTGGCATACAGGAGTCAGAATCTATTTGCTAACAACTGGTTTTCTAAGGAGAGAACTTTTCCCTGAGTGATAAACTGTTGTGCCAAATCTCAGAAAACAAAGGGAGACATTAAGTACTGGAGAAAGCAATAAAAAAGTGTATAATTTTCACAGGAAACCCAAGTAGTGCATACAAGCTTCCAGCAATTGAGTCCTTCAGCTAAGGATTTGGACAAGTTATCCTAATTCTGAACCTAAGTCTCTGAGTCAAAAAAATCCATTATCATTCACATATGGATAATAGATAATGAATAAGTTTTTCCTTAGAAGCAAGGATGGTGAGACTATGTTTTACATACTTTAGACATATTATCAGGAGAAGGCAGTCCCGGAGAGGGATTTAATATTTTTTTAAAAAATCCAACAACCAAACAAGACATAGTGAGTGAGCAAAAACGAGGAGGACTATCAGGCGAGCTCTGGTGGCCTAGTGGCAAGAAGCTGCACTGCAATCGCAGAGGTGCGCGGTTCAAATCCACCAGATGCTCTGCTGGAGAA
>NW_006400299.1:266246-267622 GCF_000299155.1 Elephantulus edwardii
TTTCACAGCTGATATTGAGCTTCTCCAGCGGTTCTTTCCACATATGTAATCGATCTGATTCCTATGCATGCCATCAGGTGAAATCCAGGTATATAAAAAAAGCACGCAACATCCGTTCCGGCAGAAAGGTAATCGGAGACGCCAAAAGCACGCGACATCCGTTCCAGCAGAAAGGTCAAAACAGAGGCTCGGCTCTGACTGGCTGAAGTTGGGCACCTCACAGGACAGCCACCAGACCGATTCACTAGCAAGTCAAAATCCAACAGTTTTACAGTCAGAAAACTGAGATTCATGAGAATGGAAGAATTGGGGGGGGGGGGGGGGGAAACCACAAAAAACAACCAAAATCAAAGAACAAAAAGCCAGTCTTGTGGAATCCTAGTATATCCCTGTGTGTGACTCTGTGTATGTGTGTGCTCAAAACTGTTTACATTTTTCACCTGATCCTATTGTCCTAGAAGTCCATAACCTTGTACTACTCTGCCACTTAGTAAACTATGAGTTTGCTTTGATTTATAGCAAGAGATAAGTAGAAGTTCTCCACTCTGTTGTAAAGGATTCGTCCATTGGGGGGAATTTATCAAAGAACAAATCCCTAAAATTCTAAAATCACTGTTCCTGAGTCAATTTAGACTCATAGTGGCCCTACAGGACACTTTAGAACTGCCCCGTGGAATTTCCAAGGCTGTACTTCTTTAGAGAAGCAGATTGACCTTTTGATCTCTTGATGGTTGATTGACTGGAGATTTAAATGGAGAACTTCCTTGTTAGCAGCCCAGAGATTCTTTCTCTGCACCATATGGGCTCCTTTCAAGCAAATCGCAGATGCCCTTTTCAAGATACTCAAATTTCTTGGTCTCCCACTATGGCTATAGTCTGAAATTTAAGGACATCTGAAAAGTTTCACCCACGTTTCTTGGTCTCCGTATTATGGCTAGAGTCTGAAATTTAAGGACATTTGAAAAGTTTTACCCTGTTATTTTCCATTTTAAGGGAAACACTTCTTTCATCAATAGTCTTAGACTCCATGCCATTGGCTCTGGCTCATAAAACCTATTTACACAAAGCAGACCTCAACATATTCAAAACAATTAGAATAATGCAAAGTATTTTCTTCGACCATAACATTATAAAACTAGACATTAACAAGAAGATAAAAGATCAAAAAAACACCCCTGTGGAAGCTAAATAACATCCTGCTATTCAAATGTTCAGGTCTTTTATTCATAGGGTTACTATGAGTCATCTACAACTCGACTCGAAGGTACTAACAACAACAACAGAGCTCAATAGGGTAGTAGAAGAAATATAAAAATAAATAAAAAGTTTCCTCAAGACAAATGAAAATTAAAATATAACATATTAATAACATATTG
>NW_006400299.1:267722-279506 GCF_000299155.1 Elephantulus edwardii
AGATGCTCTGCTGGAGAAAGAGAAACAATTGCCTCCTGTACCAGTCAGAACTGATTTGATGGTACACACAGAAAATAATAATAATAATAATAATAATAATAAATTAAAGAACAAAACAAAAAACCCAAGGAGGACTATCAACAGTATGGATTGATACAATGACTACAGTAGACTTAAGCACTCTACAGAGCAGTGTAGGGTAGGGTTTATACCATTGCTCAATGGCACATAACAACAACCAACACAAATATACAGAAATATAAGAGAGAAGTCCTGAAGAAACCAGAACCTGCCACCCAAGCAGATTTATGCACACCCATGTTTATTGTGGCTTTGTTCACAATAGCAAAGAGTTGGAACAACCCAAGTGCCATCAACAAATGAATGGATAGAGAAACTCTGGTATATTCGCACAATGGAATACTATTCAGCATTGAAAACCAAGGAAGTCACGAAATATACAAAATGGGTAACAAATACTGCATAGTGTTACCATTATAAAATGGGACTGGCATTGGGGTTAGGGAAAACCTAAGAAAAGAGGGGATAAATAATATCTACTGCATTGAAATAGGTGAGGGATAGAACTGTCAAAAGGAATATATGATTAGGTATTGTTTTCTTGACAAGATTCCAGGAAATGAAATGCATTATGAAGTGGACTGTGGACTTGGAGGGGGCAGATGATTGTATAACAATGAAAGAATTTTTTCCCTTTTCTTTTCAAAGAGAAAAGAGAACTGGAGGAGGGGTGGGCAGGAAGAAAAATGTGAAACAATGAATGAATGAGAGAAAAAAAACTAAATGGGAAGAATATGCAGTAAAAAACTAAAATAAAACTTAAAAAAAAAGAAAAAGAGGAGCTCTGAAAATTCAAGCTTCTCTCAGAAGAGAATCCAACTAGAAAAGCATCTCTTAGGAGAAAATTCTGACACAATACACCATCCAGAATTAAAAAATCAGAAAAATAACTGGATTTGGGAAAGAGCATTATAAGGAAAAGAAAAGAAACAGAAAATAAATAAGCAAACAGAAAATTATGAAACTGAGAAAAGTCTGAAAGGAATTGAAGTATAATGTCTCTTTGATGTTACAGAATAAGATTTCAAAGGAGACTAGACAACACAAGAATCATTACAAAAACATCAAGTAGTATAGAAATAAGGATAACAAAGAATAAAGGGACTGGAGACAAAGTGAAAAGTATAGAAAATTGGCAAAGGAGATTCAGTACATTATAAGTGGAGTCCTCAAAGAAGACTAAATTCAGGAGCAGAACATACATTTAAACTAAAAATTTAAGAAACTTTCCCATAAAAACAGAAGATCGTAATGTTCATATTTAAAAGGTATATAATGTGATAGTTGATACAGCTATGGGTCTTTCCAACTCTATAGTACACAACAACAATGGTATATTACAAATTATCAACTCAACTCATTGCCGTCCAGTCAAAACTCAGAGCTGACCCTTTAATGGTTTTTCAGAGACTATAAATGCATAGAAGAGTTTGCCCATCTTTCTCCCAGGTAACAGCTGAGCAGCTGGTAGATTCAAACTGCCAGACTTTGGGTTGATAGCACAACTCTTTTCCCACTAGCCCACCAGATCAAAGCATATCTTAGCCAATTTCCTGTGAACATATTTCAGAAGCTGTCCTGGCAGAGTGATTATATTCTGCTACTAACCTGAACTAAAGACTTTTTACTTCCCCCCCCCCCAAAAAAAGCACTATGTCCTGCAGGCAACTAATGTTTACTGCTCCCCACATTCAACAAGAATACAAGAAAATTAAAAAGACACTAATGGAAGAAAATCAGATTGACTTCAGTGATGATAATACCATTATCCCCAGAAAATAACATCTTCAGGAAACTTAAAAAATATAAAGCAATAGTCAATGATTTTAGGTCATTCAAATTGTACTTAAAACTTAAGCACTGGCGAGCTCTGGTGGCCTAGTGGCAAGAAGCTGCGCTGCAATCCCAGAGGTGCGCGGTTCAAATCCACCAGATGCTCTGCTGAAGTAGGAGGAATAATCACCTCCTGTACCAGTCAGATCTGATTAGACAGTACACACATAAAAATAATAATAATAATTAAAAAAAACTTAAGCACTATAAGAGTTATGAACGTGAAACTTGGGAATATTTTGCCTATGAACTCTTCCTGGGAAATCCACTATAGGACAAGCTTTAGATAAACAAGGTAGGGCTGAAATAGCCTCAGCAAAGAGACTAATTATGAGCAGCATCAAATACATAACATAGAGATTAAAGTGACAAAATGGCACATAAATGCAGATAAATAAAACAATAAAGGCAAAAGTCTACATAAAAGATACAGATAAGCTAAGAAAAAAATAATACTATTGATGAAATAGTATTTAGTGGATAGTGGCAAAGAGGAAGGAGAGGAGAAAAGTTACAAGTTGACGTCCTTGTTGTTTGTAATAAGGAATTAAAGACAATGTTTGAGGATAGTAGATTAAAGTTTTATATTAAGGTACTGGCATAACAGAAATCTTCCTAGGCTTAGATGGTGAGTGAGAGAGACACAATGTCCCTGCCTTAATCTCCCCATCTGTACAATGAGAAATTGGGCTGAATGCTGTCCCTTGAGAATGTTCTCTTCTGATGTTCTCACAGCCTGTCTAATGCATAAGGCCAGTGGCATTAGCTCCATCTCACATTAAGCCTGTCTGTATCAAAGAGCTGTGCTCCAGATGGTTGTCAAAGACTAGTTTTTCAGATCACCAGACTTTTCTTCAGAGGCACCCTGATGGACTTCAAAGATGAACCTTTGGCTAGCAGTCAAACATGTTAACTGTTTACACCTCCATGGCAAAACATCAGAGTGTATATGCCCCTTTCAGGAAAGATGAAAACACCAACAGCGGGGTAAAAATCTGCTATATCTATAGAACAGATATGTCTTCAAGAGAAACAAGACAAGCTAATTTCACAAAATATTCTACCAAACTTTAAAAATGTACTGGTGTTAGCTGCTTGGAAGTCATTTCAGACTCATAGTGACTTTATGAGCGATGAAAGGAAACTAAGCCCATTTGCGTTCAAGCCATTACAGATCTGTAGAATTTTACTGGCCAGCATTTGGACGTAGACCATCAGTCCTTCCTTTCTAGTCTATCATGGTTTAGAAGCCCTGCTGGACCCAGTTCTACATCATTAAAAACTCACTGTGACCCAGTCAATTAGGACTCATCTCAACTGTACCAGAGTAAACCTGCCCCATAGAGTTTCCACAGCGGTCAATCTTTACAGAAACAGACTGTCTCAGCTTCCTCCTGAGGAGCAAATGGTGGGACAGAATGGTCCATCTTTTTATTAGTAGCCGCATGCCTTAACCACAGTGCCACCAGAGTAACAGCACAGTACACATGAATTTCCATAAATAGACAGTGACTGTACATTAAGTGCATTAGCCAGGAATTAAAACTAGATCTTCTCCAGGGAAAATGAGAATTTTATTGAATCACTACTGTCCCTTTAAAATGTAAATAATCCTTTTTTTTCCTATTCCCAGTATATACAAAGAGGGGGGGGAAATCAAATCTCTATGTGAATCACATATAATACTGAATTTAAAGCCCAATAAATAATGTGCAATTAAGTTTCAGTTATATTTCACTATAATCAATGTACTTACTTTATACTAAGTGCAGCTTTATCACCAGCTTGAAAGCATCAGGATATTAGGATTCTGACCACCTAGTGCCTAGGTTAATGTCTGACACAAAAAAGACAGGATGCTCAGTCATAAAGGAAGGAAGGAACACAGGCAAATGCAAAATCATTTTACAGTCAAGAAATTGAGACCTATGGGAGTGAAGAATTGCATAGGACCATAGAACAAAAGGGGTGCTCCAGGCACACAGTTAAAATCCACCAGCTCCTCCACAGGAGAAAGATGGACAATCTCCTATGTACAATTTACTGCCTCTGAAAACCCACTGGAGGTTCAGTAATGAGTCAGTTCTGACTAGATGGGACACAACAACAATAACATGGAATAAAAAAACACCCCAGTCTCCTTGAATTCTTGCATGCATGCATTGTGTATATATGAGTACACAAACGTACACACACCTGATCCTATCTGCTCAGTCTAAAACCCTGTATTGTTTTGCAGCTTGGTTTAAGGAACAGTGGGGTTGCTTTGATATAGAGACAGAAATTAGTAGACATTCCCCATTCCACTTTGATGTAAAGGATCTGTCCTGTGAAAAGAATTTCTGTTAAAAAACCTCCACTATGGTTACAGATTCAAAGGTCATCCTAAGAGATTCACGTAAGCATTTTCTAAGGTAAGGAAAACAATTCTCTGGCCAATGGTGCTGGCTCTGAATCGAACAGGCCTCAGCCTGCCAGGACCTTTCTTTTGCCCACTCGCCTTCATCAACTATTTTCTGCACCCCTCACTAAGTGATTCCCAGATGCCTGCGAATCTCTTGTATTGGTGGCAAGATTTTAGAATTTCTTTTGCATTCCTTTCACGTAGTGTGTCAAAATTTCTTTGTTTTCACTATCAAAAAAAAATATAAAAGCTTAGGGATTTTTTTTTTCCTTCCCTACGTGGTTGAACTCTATGTACATAAAAGAGTTTGCTTCCTTGAAACTTCTTTTTTAAAAAATTATTATTATTAATTTTAATGAAAATGTACAGATTTTGGATTTCCATTCATTGTTGCACTTTTCTCCCTACCCACCCCTCCCCTCCAGTTCATTCCTCTCTTTTAAAAGTAAAAGAAAAATTCTTTCCTTTTTATACAATCTCTCCCCTCAAGTTCACTCCACTATGTAGCCTTCGTTCTGGACTCATGTCATGACAATAATACCTAATTATATATACTTCTTAAAAAGTTGCTTGGCCTGTATTTGCTATTCTAACGGAGCTGTCTCAGTGTTCAGATCCTGAACCAGCTAAAAACTTACCTTACTGACTACTTCCTTCTTAACCACTATCATCAACGACCTGGTACCTCCTTTTTGGTTCTCTACAGCAATGGAAATCAACACAATAAAGCAACCTGGATACTCAAACACTGCCCTCTGGACCAGAGTATAATAACAGGGTCATGACTGGGCTACCTGCCTCAGTCAAAGCAAGTACTTCCAGTACCCAAAGGCATCAGAGCTGATGGTAAGGGACTTGTATTCATCAACTTCAGCATTTCAGCAATAACCCATAGGGTCTCTTGCCCTGGGCTATAAGAAGATGTACTTTATTTATTTCCTAGGTACCTTTGATGTGAGCACTCTGGTGCCCTGTGGGAGACTGTTGCTTAGTAATTGTTTCATGTCCCACACATCCCCTTAGGATCAGCTTCTGGGGAGGCAGAAAGGATGCAGTCCAGCAGTATTTGTATTTTCTCCAAGAAATGTTATTACCTGTCTGTCTCTCTGAGTGAACTAAAAATCTGCCCTGTCCATCAAAAAAAAAAATCTACTTTGGTCTTTGATACTTGAAATGGTACTTTTTCTTTTTATCGTGCAGATGCATTTGTCATGTTAACTATCGCAAAATATATAATGCAGTAACATTAATTATACTTACAATGCTCAACTGTCATTACTATTTTTTAAAAAAGATCATTCTAAACAGAAATTCTATATCCATTAAACAGTAAATCTCTTAACAATCATTTCTTAACAATCACTACTCTGCTTTCTGGTTCTATGCATTTGCTATTCTAGATACTTCTTAAAAGGGAGATTATCTGATAGTTGTCCTTTTCCGTGTGACATTTCACTTATGAGAGCTTTGGTGCTGTAGTCCATAAGGAATTGAGTTGCTAACTCAAAGGCCACTTCCCTCAGGTGGTTCAACTCCACCATTAGTTGCTCGGGGGAAAAATGGCAAACTCTTCCAGTGTGATCTACAGTTTTAAAAAATTTGCTTAAGGGTCAGCCATGAATTAGTTTCAACTGCATAGCAATGGGGTTTTTGAGTATTTAATATTTGGTTTTCAAAGTTTGTAGCGTAACTCAGAACGTCAATCCTTATTTATGTTTTAACAATATTCCAATGTATATAGTGCATTTTGTTTATCTATTCATCTATTAATGGACATTGAGGTGGTTATTGCCATATTTTGGTTGGTCTGAGTAAAACTGAAGTTAACACTGCTATATTAAATTATATTCTTTTCATAAAGCCACCATAGGCATAAAAAATTAAGATCTCTTGTGTGGTGGGAATCACTCCTTGAGATGGCAGAAAAATATAACACCATGGGTAGTCTCATTTCAGTGTGCATTTTTCCTCAGATCTTGTATGGGAGGACAATCTATGAAATATTTAATTGTTCTATAAAAGTAGAATTCTAGGTCATGTGAAGAACAACCTAACTTGACCAAAACCATTTACAATCCTTTAATTAATTTCGCAACTTGAGTCAGTTTATAGATCCATAAACCTTTGAATGAAGGGAAGGCCAGGTCCCCTTGATGAATTGTATAATGTCAACCTTTCTCTAACCCTTTCCACAAGGGATCTGTGGTTTGTTTATGAGAATGACCAAACTGATACTAATTCCTGGAGACCCAGAATGTCCCCATGGTCCACCAGTTGGAATATAAGGGCATATATAGGCCAAGTCACTTAGAGAGTATTAATTAGGTCATGTCCATATCACAGTCATTTTCAATGGGTCCCTGAACCCATTCTGAAGAGGTCTTCTTGTTTGCAGAAGCCACAACTGGAATAGACTCAGCAACTGGCAGAAGTCCTGCACTGGATCCCTGATATGTAGAATAAGGGTGGTTATGGCAGGAAAAGGCACGTAGAAACCATTAGAACTATCTCAACCTAGAAAAATAGTAAATCAATTGAAATATGACATTACTAGAGGAATTACAGACTTTAATGCCACCAACAAGGATTTGAACGATTCAGAGGTGGTAATTTCCACCACATTCTCATTTAATTGGCCTATTTTCCCTGTGCAAAAAAATAGATGGGTCTTGGACAATGATGGCTTATGATCACAAATTCCACCAAATCGTGACTTCAATTGCACTTCTAAATGTGGTTTAATTGCTTACTTCCGGGTTAATCGGCTTATGAGACTTCAGTTCTGGTCTTTGTGTTTACCGTTGCAGTCATTCCAGACTGCTTTTGTTGCTGTGACTGTATAGTAAGTTTTAGGATCAAGAAGTAAAGGTCCCTTACTTTCTTCTTCACTATGGTTTTTGCTGTTCAGTGCCCTTTCTTTTACATATAAAGTTGGAGATTAGTTATTTCATTTTATGTAAGAATATTGTTGAGATTCAGATTAAGATTACATTGTAACTGAGGGTCACTTGGGTAGTATTGATATTTTTGAAAGATTACTTTCTCCAATCAATAAGTATGTGATTTTTTTTAATCTACAGAGTTTTGGTATGAGTTTTATTCTCTTAGTATTTGAACTTGTGTTCCTATAAGTTACTGACAGTTCATTTATATATTATGTATTTATCCCATTGCAGCTACAATAGTGTTTTAATAAAAGATTTGGAGAGAGATTGATGGGTATGGAAAACTCGCCAAAAATAATGAGATTTAAGTACAGTCCTCAAAGAAGAAAACTAAACACTGGAATAGAGAGCATATTTTCAGTTATAATAACAGAAGATTTTAATACATATTCAAAAGTCATGTCATCACAGTGACCTTATGTACAGCAACTTTGAACCCTGCTCTATCCTGAGCCAACTTTATTGTCTCTGACACATCTACACCCATTACCTTGCTCAGTCAATCCATCTCATCCAGGGTCTTCCTCACTTGTACTGTTTCTCCACCCTCCCAAGCACAACGTCCCTCTCCAAGGACTGATCCCTCCTTGAAATGTGTCCAAATTATGTCAGACAGAGCTTCAGAATCCTTACCTCCAGGAACAGCCTGATTTCACCCTCTCTAGGATGAACCTGTTAGTTCTCCTAGCAGTCCATGATGTATTCACTACTCTTATCCAGTACCACAGCTCAAAGACATCAATTCCCCTTCTATTATCCCTGGTCATTGTTCAGCTTTTTAATGAGTAGCAAGTAATTGCGAGGACCATGGCCTGGATCATGTGCACCTTAGTTTCTAGACTGACATTGTTGCTCTGACATTCAGTGCTCTGCAGAAGTCCCTGACAGTAGATTTTTCCAGTGCAATTTGTATTTTGATTTCCTGACTGCTGGTACCAAGAGTGTTGATTGTGGAGTCAAGTAAACGGAAGCTGTTAACAACCTCAATGTCTTCACCTTCCATCATGATGCTGCCAATTGGCCCAGTAGTGAGAATCTTTGTTTTCTTGACATTGAGCTTCAATTTATATTTAAGGCTGCTGTCCTTGACTTTCTGCAGCAAGCATGGCAGCGGGAGATTTCACATTGACCCTTTCCAACATAGGTACACACAAACAATCCAACTATTCCACTGCTAGGAATATACCTCAAGAAAATTAGAACTGAGACACAAACGGAGATTTTTAAAACAATGCTCATAACAATGTCATTCACAATAGCAAGAACATGGAAACAGCACAAATGCCTATCAACAAATTAATGGATTGAGAAATTGTAGTGCATTCTCATGATGGAATTCTAAGCATCACTGAGGAATAAATTATTTCAAAAAATACTATATAACCTGGGAGAGGCTAGAGCGCATTATGCTGAGTGAATTAACTCAGTTTCTCAGTCTCATAAGGACAAACACTTCAAAAGACGATTATTGTAAAAATAGAAGGGTAACTAGTAAGATGTATATAAAAGTCCAAGAGGAGAAGGTGTGGAGCAGGAGAAAGAGAGTGCAGAGGGAGAAATCACGAGGTCACAGAGTCTGGGGGGCAAAGGGAGGAGTTAAAGGAATTAGGGAAGATCCAGTGGGGACCTGAAAAGACAGGGTAATAGTGTCATAGGTCAATAGTGACTAATTTTATGAAACACAATGCATGAGAATGATCATATGGAACATAATGTGAATGAAGGAATGTGTGATACACAATGTATGTGAATAAAAGACTACATACATTCATTTTTTTATGTAACCCAATATAAAATAAAAATAAATTAATAAACAGAAAACTCTCCTACGTTATTGATGGTTGTTTGATTGGAGTTTTGCTTGTTTATTTTAGGTAAAAGAAAAGAAAAAAATGGAGTTCTTGTGGCCTAGAGGAGCTGCTAACCGAACGATGGTGACTCTGGCAGTTTGAATTCATCAGTGTCTCCACAAAGGAGAGGTTGGCAATCTCCTCCCTGTGGTAGATACACAGTCTCTGAAAACCCACTGGGAGGTAAGCTATAAGTCTGCTCCAACTCAAGAGCAATGACTTTGAGTTGTATAATAAAGAACAAAAGGCTTTGAAGAAAAGAGGGCACTAAGTGTAATATTAAAGTATTAACATAGCAGAAACTTTCCTATGATCAGAGTGAGAGAGATACACATGTCCTGGCCCCACAGAGCTGAGGATAGACCTGGGCTATGTTTCTGTGTCATCAATGCCCCTGCCTCAGTATCCCCCCACCTGTTCATGAGAAATCTGACTGCCACTGTCCTTTGTTGTTGTTGTTGTTGTTGTTGTGTATCATCGAGTTGGAACCCACTCAAAACTGATCCTCCAGCAGGTTTTCAGAGGAAAGAGATTGTCCATCTTTCTATCTTGGAGCAGCTGGCAGAAGAGGGCCACTTGTCTTTGGGTTGGCTGCCCAATTCCTTCCCTTTGTCTGATGGATGGTCTACCAGCCTGTCTAATACATAAAACCAGTTTCAGAGTCAATTCCAACTCAAGGTAACCCCATTTGCAGGTAGTCAGAATAGAACTGTTTCTACACCGTTTACAATCTGATTTTTCAGAAGATCACCGTCTTTCCTGAGAGGCATCTCTGAGTGGACTTGAACCATCAAACTTTTGGTTAGTAATCAAACACATTAACTATTTTCACAACCCGGAAACTTCATTGAAAAACATAAAAGTGTACAATCTTCTCTCAGGTAAAACAAAAAACACCAAAAACAAACAAAAATCCTATAGATGACCAAATCTAGCCACTGCCATGAAGTTGATTTTTGACTCATAGCAACCTTCCAACAAGTTTCTGAGACTGTAAACACTTCAGTTTTTCTATTAATAGTCTAACACATTACATGCTATGCTACCAGAGTCAAAAAGAAAGACCTTAAGCACAGCGGAAACTGTGAGAACAGCACAGAATCAGGCAAAATTTTGATCTATTGTACGTAGGGTTGCTATGAGTAGAAGTTGACTCTACAGCACCTGAAAGCAACAACCATATCAATCAAAGAAAACTCAGACTCATTGCCATCAAGTGGACTTCAATTCACAGCCATTCTCCATTGGCTGTAAATCTTAATGGGAGGCACCTGCCCAACTTTCTCCCAGCGTCATTGGTGGGTTCCAATCACCTGGGATGTAATGTCTTTTGGTTAACAGTGCAACACACTACAGGTAAGCCACCAGAGAGCCATCTATCAAAGATATATTCCTTAAAAAGAGTCCGAATCACCTAGTTTCTCAGGAGATTCTACTAAACTTTTGAAATGTTTATGTTGTTGTTAACTGCCTTTGTGTCAACCAGACTCCTTGAAGAAAATTTTGCCTATTCTTGCTTAATCTTTGACATGGATTACAGATCAAATCATTGTGAGCTATAGGGTTATCATTGGCTGATTTTTCAAAGGTAGATCACCAGTCCTTCTCCTGGTCTTTCATATGCTGAAACAAGTTTATATCATTAAAAAACAAACAAAACAAAGTTCATTGCCATTAAGTCAGTGCTAACAGATAGCTGACCCTCCATTGAGTTTTCAAGACAGTACATAGCACAGGAAGAGACTGTCTATCTTTCTTCCTTGGAGTCACTGGCAGATTAAAACCACCAGAAAGGCGTGGCCTTTGGATGAGCAGTGTAACTTCCTTCCCCAACACTCTCAGCATCATAGCACACACAAATCTCCACAAATGAGGGGTGGCTATGCATGAAATGCATTGGCTAGAAATCAAAGCTGCAAAAACCCTCCTCAGAAGATGAGAATTCTACCCTTAGTGCTTTAAAATAGAAATAATTTCTTTTTCTATTCCTAAGCTGGGAAGATGAGTGTAACAGCCAGATTCTGCAAAAGTGTATTTTCTAGTTTAGGGTTGAGACTAGGGTGTGGCTCTTGCTCACAACAGGGTGTGAGCTGATTGGATTTGGCCTTCTATTTAAAAAGGCTTTGGGGCTCTCAGGCCTGTGACCATTGGGCCTGGTTTTTTGTGGTTCTCCAGAATAAAACAAGCTTGGAAGCAGGAGTGACATCCACCTCCAAAAAATCTTACCTCTGGAAACTCTAGGAATTTGGAGTAAAGATGACATTTTTGTATTCAAGACTTTTGTTCATAGGGTCACTATAGGTCATCTATGACTATGATACTTAACAACAATTCAGAGTAGATAAAGAGAAGGGGAAAACTAAATCTCTTGTAAAGCAAGCAAAAGAATTAATTTGAAGCATGACAAATATTGCACAAATAGCTTTCATTAAACTCCACAGTAGTTACCTCATTAAGTCTAGCTGCTCCATCAGACTAAAGTTTAAAACTTAGAGCTCCTGAGTATTCTGCTCACTATCCTGATCCCCTAGAATAGTGCCTGATACAAATTGGCAACCAATACTAAATGCAAGGTAAGTTCACTGTTGTTGTTGTTGTTATGTGCCGTCGAGTCGTTTGCGACTCATAGCGACCCTATGTACAACAGCCCTAAACCCTGCTCTATCCTGTG
>NW_006400299.1:283546-290951 GCF_000299155.1 Elephantulus edwardii
TATAACATATTATAACATATTAATCAATAATTTATCCTTTCTCCATCCTACTGTTGCTGTTTTTATGTACCATAGAGTCAGAATCAACATATAGTTGACCCTCCAGAGGGTTTTCAGAAGCAGAAAATGAAATGGAAAGTATGCCCATCTTTCTTCCACAGAGCAGCTGGTGGGTTTCAACTGTGTGCCATTGGGTTACCAATGCAACTCACTACTAAGCCACCGGAGCTCCCTGTGCACCTGTGTAATCACTAATTTACTTTCTGCCTCTATGTATTTGCATATGCAATCCAGAATAATAAGACCAACATTACAGAAGCTATCAACATGTGGAAGGAATAAGTGAGCAAAATTGAAGAAATAGAAAATAAAATCAGTAGAATATAAAACAAGGCCCTAAAAGTGTTAGTCTGCTAGAGGGAAATGCAGGAAGGAAAAGGAAAGAAAGTATAATAATTATATGGGATTCCATATAGAGAAGTAATACGTGTGATTGAAATTCCACAACAGCAAGGTGGTGGAAAGTAGGAAGCATCAAGAAAATTGTGGAAGAGGTACTAGAAGAAAATTGTTCAGGTATTATGGGGGGGAAAAAATCTAGTCCAGTCAGTTGTCCTCCAGATTTTTTGTCACAACCTGGCAAGCAAATCCAGGGCAGCATCTGTTTCTTAAAACATGTAAGTTGGTATTTAATCAATTCCTGGGGACTTAGTTTTTGCCAATTCCTTCAGAGCAGCCTGCAATTCCTCCTTCATCACTATTGCCTCTTGATCATATGTTGTTTCTTGAAATTTTTCTGTGTCAGTCAATTCTTTTTGGTACAATGACTCTGTATACTCCTTCCTTCTTCTGTTAATGCTTCTTGGATCATTCAATATTCTGCCTATAACATCCTTAAGTATTGCAACTCACAACTTGAATTTGTTCCTTAGTTTCTTTCCGCTTAAGAAATGCTGAGCGACTTTGTCCCTTTTGATTTTCTGACTCCAGCTCCTTGCACATTTCCTTTTAATACTTTGTTTTGTCTCCCCAAGTTGCCCTTTGAAATCTGGTCAGCACCTAACTTCTTGATTTCTTCCCTTTGCTTTGACTTCTCAGTGCTTTAGTGCAATATTCAGATTCTCTTCCGACATCCATGTTGGTTTTTTCTTCTTCTTCTGCCTTTGTAGTGACTTTTTGCATTCTTCGTGGATGATATTCTTGATATCCCTTCAAAGCTCATCTGGTCTTCATTCTTTATTGTTCAAGTCCTCAAACTTGTTTCTGAGTTAGTTTTTAAATTCAGGTGCGATAAACTCAAGATGAAATTTTATTCTTGTGGATTTGATTTAACCTTTTTTAGCTTTAATTAGAATGTGTATATGGAGTCATTCATGGTCTGTTCTGCAATCAGCAGCTGACCTAGTTTTCACTACTGATATTTAACTTCTTCAGTAATTCCTTTCACAAATGTAATTATGCAGATAAAAAAATCTTGCTTGCTGAAACTGAGGTGGACCTGAAGCGCTTGCTGCAGAAAGTCAAGGATCGCAGTCTTCAATATGAATTGAAGTGCAACATAAAACAAAACAAAACAAAAACCCCACAAAGATTCTCACCACTGGGCCAATTGGCATCATGACAGACAGGAAAAGATTGAGATTGATAACAATTACGGCTTGCCTGTTTCCACAATCTATAGTTTTGCTACCAATAATCAGGAAATCAAAAGATGAATTGCAATGGGATCTGCTGTAAGGGATTTCTCTAGAGTACTGAAGAGCAATGATGTCAGTCTAGAGACTAAAATGCACCTGATCCAGGCCATGGTCTTCACAAGTACTTTCTATGCATAGAGAGTTAGACAATTACTAAGGATAACAGAAGAAGAACTGATTCCTTTGAGTTACAGTGCTGGAGAAGAGGCTTGAATATATCATGGCCTACAAAGAAAATAAATAGGTCTGTCTTGGAGAGAGTAAAACCAAGATTATCCTCGGAGGCTGGGATTTTGAAGCTCCATCTCACATACCTTGGGTACGTGGCCAGAGGGACCAGTCCTTAGAGAAGGATATCATGCTTGGAAGGGTGGAGGGATTGACACAATAACTGGGGTAATGAGGCCAGGTGGGTCAGAGGCAATGAACTTGTCTCAGGATAGAGTTCAGAGTTATTGTTCATAGTATTGCTATGAGTCACAGTTGACTTGATGGTACATGATAATAACAACAACAATAAATGGCAACAAAAAAAAAGCAGGAGTGGCAATAATAATCTCTGATAAAATAAACTTCAGAGTGAAAACCAGAATAAGAGACAACGTACTACATAATGCATATAAAGTCAATATAATAAGAGAACAAAACTTTAATTAATATTAATTCACCTAATGATAGAACTTAAAAACATGTAAAGTATTAATAGACTTGAAGAAAGAAATATACAACATTACAATAGTAGTTGGAGTATTCAACATACCACTCTTATAGAAAGACACTCTGCAAAAGATGCAGAAGAACCATAAAATTAACCAACTAGAAGGAGCTCTGGTGGCCTAGTGGCAAGATGCTGCACTGCAGTCCCAGAGGTATGTGGTTCAAATCCACCAGATGCTCTGCTGGAGAAGGAGGGGGCAATCTCCTCCTGTACCAGTCAGATCTGATTTGATGGTACACGTAAAAAATAATACAATAAAAATTTAAAAAAATTAACCAACTCAACCTCAATAGACAACCAGATATTCTAACCAAAAGCCCAATTTACACTCTTCTCTGGGACACACAGAATATTCTTCAGAATTCACCTGTGCTAAGACACAAAGCAAGCCTTGATAAATTTTAAAAACCTAGAAATCAACAAGAAAAGGATAAAAGAAGAAAAACCTATGTATGTGGAAACTAACAACTTGCTTGATCACTATGTGGTAAGAAAGAAAAAGGAAATGAAAACTTTCTTCAAACAAATGAGAATGAAACATAATGTACCAAAACTTCGGGGATACAGCAAAGGCAGTACTTAGAGATAAATTCATAGCAATAAGCAAACACATCAAAAGGGAGGAAAAGCTAACTCTAACACTTAACCCAAAATAAATATATATGCCTTGAAGAAAGTGCAACCAGGGTGCCCCTGGCAAAGTCTCATCTCATATACTTTGGGCATGTTGTTAAGAGGGGCTATGTTTTAGAAGAAGACATCATACTTGGAATGGTAGAGGGACACTAAAAGAGAGGAAGACCCTTAGGGATGTGGACTGACACTGTACTTGTGACAAGTATATCAGAAATGGTGAGGATGGTACAGGATAAGGCTAGGTTCAGATCTGTTGTTTATAGGGTTGCTATGAGTTGCACTCAATTCAACAGCTCCTAACAATAGCATCAACTTTATTCCACATCTTTAACAAAAAAGAAAAGGAACCACAAACAAACAATGCAGGAAATTCTAAAGATACAGGGAGGAAAGTAAGTGGAATAGAAAACAGAAAAGCAATTAAACTGTCAATAAGAACAGAAGTTGGTCCTTTGAAAGAGTCAACAAAATTGCCAAACCATTCGGCCAATCTAACAAACGAAAAGACACAATTAACTTGAACAGGAAATTAAACAGGTGACATCACAACAGAACAAACTGAAATAAAAAGGATAATAATAGAATATTTTTAAAGTTACACACCCTACAACTTTGAAAACCTGGAGGAAACGTACAAATTCTTAGAAATGTACACCCTACCTGAATTGACATGGAGACAAGTACAACACTGGAACAGACTCATCACAAAGGAAGAAATTGAACAAGTCTTTTAAAAAACTCTCAAGGGGGCTGGGAGGAAGCTCCAGCCCAGATTATTTCACCAGTGAATCCTACCAAACTTCAGAGAAGAACTTGCACCAATGCTAATTAAATTGTTTCAGAATGTAAAAAAAAAAAAAAAAAAAAAAGGAAGAACGTTCCCAGATTCATTACATGAAGCAGGTATAACTCTGATATCACAAGAAGGTTAAAGGCACCACCAAAAAGTAAAGCCACAGACCAATATCCCTCATGAACTAAAAAAATTCTTAACAAAATCCTTGCCATTAGAATCCAAAGTGTAACAATCCTAGTAACAATAGCAAAGTATAACAGGATAGCAAACAAAAAGTGTTGTCGAGAATATGGAGAGATTAGCATTCTCATTCACTGCTAGTGAGAATGTAAAATGGCACAAACATTATGGAAGGTAGTCTGATGTTTCCTCAGAAAGTTTAAAATAGAAATTCCATTTGATATAGTGATTCCCCCAGTGCAAATGTAACCTAAAGAAATTAGAGCTGTGATATGAACAGATGTATGTATCTCTATGTTTATTGTAGCATTATTTGCAATAGCAAGGGGATGGAAGAATCCTAAGTGCCCATCAACAAATTAATGGATAGAGAAAAAGATGATACATTCACATAATGGAATATTATGCAGCACTGAAAAACAATGAACTCATGCAACACTACACAACATGGAGGAGTCAAGAGGACGTTATACTGAATGAAATCACTCACAAAAGGATAAATACTCCTTTTGTCTAAGACAGCTATTATAAAAATAGGATGTGCAAGGGCAGAGAGAGCAAAAATAGAATGGAGATGGTGAACACTGTATGGATTAAGAGAAGGGAAGATCAACTTGAAATGAATGGACAATCAGACATTATGTGTATTGCAATTAACAATCTAGAACAGAACATGTATAACTGAGTTGAGAGAAGAAAGGGGGAAGGAGAGAGAGATATAAAAGAATATAAGGGAAGATTAATACCCAGAAACAATTATGTGGGGTAAATGGGCAGAAATGGAAGGAGAGAGAGAAGGAGCAGAGATTAGGGAATGGAAGAATAAAGGGAAGGGAAATAAGTTTTGGTAAGAAGGTTTGATAGGATATTATAAATAATTGCTTTATATGTTTAATTATTGTTAGAAATTAAATATATGCATTATTTAATGAAAACCAAGTTTAAAAAATCTCAAAAAGTATTGGCTTATTGGCAACAGAAGGTGCTAAATCCTAAGAGAATTACCTTAATTATGGTCATTTTAAAAATGGCATGTATATGAATTAGACTACAAAATGTCTAGATTCTTTGCTTCTCCAAACTGCTGAATTTTTTTTTCTGCTGCCGAAAATTTAAGACACCCACTACCCAGCATGCTGGATAAAGGACACTATAACTCTAACCTAAACTCTCTTATGTCTGATCCTAGAGCAAGGATGAACTATAACTCTTCTTTGCCCAACTGAACAGAAGAAAAGGTTCAGGAAGGACTAAAAGAAAGACCTCAATAGTAGTCAAATAGTCTTTGTCATTCGGGGGGTGGGTCTAGAATTCTTTTAAAACTGCTGATAAGAGTCCACATTCCAACAAATATCTTAGAAAAGCTCACCCCAAAGCTTGAACCCTAAAGACAAACCTTCTAGAAGCCCAACTCTGCTCCTAGAAAACAATTCAGAACTATTTCTCTTGGGATCTGCTATGTCCTCTGAGGACAGAGTCAGAGGAGTTTGCAAACAAGCTTAAGCAATTACTCTGACTTTGACCTGGGGGATCTGTGTTTTAAGAGATTTTATAAGCTGGTGAATAATTACAACTTGCCTTTATGCTGTGACCCTTGTTGATTCCTTTGAAGAAAACTAGAGAACTCGTCCTGAACAGCTCTAGCCCCGATGACCCTATTTGCTTCTTCTACTCTGAGGCTGGGAAACTCAGGACTTCTGTTTCCATCCCATCTAAACTCGATTGCCTTCATCTCAGAAATAGGAGGTCACATACCTGTGCTTCAGGCTCATTACTGGCCTTTTTTCCAGCATGCTCCCAAAAAGTAATGCTGACCAGCTGGCTGTAGTAGTCCCACTTGTGAAAGAGGAGTGAATAATGGTCACATGGCCAAGAGGGTTTTTTTATAACATTTGAATTCAGCAAAGATTCCTCAAACTGGGTGAGGAACACAGGAGAGTCTTTACGACATCAAAGGATGGCTAGCTTTTAACTGAGCACTTAATGCGTACCAGCAACTATATTGTATGCATTATCTCCACTGACTCTTAGAAAGCTCCAAAGAGGTAAGTAGAACTTGCTGTTGTTTGTGTAGGTGGAGTTGGGACCAACCTAGAGCTGACCCCTCAATGGGTTTTCAGAGACAATAAATTACACAGGAGATTGTCCATCTTTCGCATGCCTTATTAAGGAGAACTAGTTAGCTAGTCCTTCATAGAGAGGTAGTTCTGTTTTGGTATATTTAAGCTGTACTTTCTGAGGTAATAATGGTGGAGGGAAGATGAATGCTATACACACATACATTATAAAATCAACCTATTATTGTCTTTCACTCAATTGTCACTCCAAAATATTGCTCTATTGGCTAAGAATGCCTTTATTAATTTTAATTATTTATCAAATATGTATGTTTCAATGAAACAAAAGATTTTGTATTTTTATTACTATAGAAGGCAAGGACAACCCATATCCACTATACTCATTTTTAGTACCTAATGAATAAAGTACACACCCTTGCTTGGCTCCAAATCCTCCACTGTGGAATCAGAAACTTCTCTTCCAGGTGATTTCTTTCTATTCCTTTTCTGTACATTCTGCTCCTGATGAAGTGCCTGTCCTTGGGTTTTCTCCATGAAGTCTTTGGACTTCATCTGTCAGGAGACCAGTAGACAGTGAGTGATTTTTAAAGATACACGCTCATTTACAGTTTCATTTTATAAATAGATAAGAGAGAGAGAGAGAGAGAGAGAGAGAGAGAGAGAGTGTGTGTGTGTGTGTGTGTGTGTGTGTGTGTGTCTTTTTATCCAGTACGTGGAGAACTCTGTAAAGAGGTTTGACTGAGAAAGGAAGGACAAATTTTTTTTAATGGGAGTAGTAGCCACTAAGGGTTACAAAGTTGAGAAGATTCATGTTGTGACTAACCAGTTGTCTTCAGATCTGTGGCTGCTCATGGAAAACCTATGTGTTGCAGAGTAAAATTACACCCTTTAGGGTTTTCACAGCTGCGACTCTTTGGACCTGGACTATTAGATCTTTCTACCAACCATTCGAACCACCAACATTTTTATTAGGAGACAAGTGCTTAACCATTAGCATTAAGCAGAAACTCTTCATTTAATGACTCAATGAGATATTATATCTTTACAGGTTTTGGTGGTGTTTGGTGGTTTTTGTGGTGTTTGATTTTGTGTTTGGTTTTTTTATTAATTTTTTTTATTGGGAAAAACATATTGGGGGTACAAGGAGGTGAGGGTTGGGGGCAGAAGGGTGAGAATGGGCCAGGATGCAGTTGCAGAGCTGCACAGTTTGGTCGGTCGGGGGAGCAGGTGAAGGAAATGATGAGGGTCCAGTGGGGACCAGATGCTACAGAGGAATGGCAAGCATTTTCCAATAGTAATT
>NW_006400299.1:291573-355995 GCF_000299155.1 Elephantulus edwardii
AGGGTAGCCCACCCCAGGCAGAGGGCTGCAACGGCTCGCCCCGGGCAGGGGGCCAAGGGCAGCCCGCCCTGGGCAGAGGGCCGCGACGGCTCGCCCCGAGCCGGGGGCCGAGGGCAGCCCGCCTGTTTGGGTTTTTTTTTTAAAGACGAACAGATGAGTAATACATCTAAAAATATAAAAGGAAATAAGAATGAGAACATACACATAGGTATACATTTTTATTTTGCTTATGGAGGAAAAGAAAGCAGGATATATATGTATGGCATGGAAATTGGGTGTAGAGTTAAGAATTAAAGAATGGGCTCAGTGAAAAGGAAGTGACAGGTTTCTGTGAGATTTTGGTGTAGACAGTTGTAATTTTGAGGAGAACAAGAATAATTTCATGGGCTAATTTAGAGAATTGAGGAGGAAGTTTTGCTGAGAGTATTGAGAGTTCAAATGGAAAAGAATAAAGAATATCATGAATTCTAGCAGTAAGTTTGTTGATTTCTACATTATTCCTCTGCTACCCAAGAATAAGAAAGTAAAGTGTGGATGGATCATGCAAAGGTTGCATCTTTGCTTATGGATTGGTGACCATGGGCTGCAAGCAGGGAGGAATAAAGTCCTATAACTAGGTTAATACCTGAGATTCAATGAGGAGGTTAAGAGACTGGAGGTTATCGTTGAGTCCAAGAGTACACAATCATAAACAAGGAGGAGCAGCAGCTGACAGTTCAGTAACAGTGCAAACTGTTACAATCCATCCTTATTTGTATCCTCTAACAGGACATTTCATCTTGCATCGTCTAACCCGAATCTTTCTTCTTTTCCACTTTTTTCTCTTAGTGTGATACAATGGTCCCTATGAAAGCAATACTCTATCGCCTCCGTTCAGTAACCTATGGACTGGAGCTACTCCACTCCATGGCCAAACTCTGAACTGAGTTAGCAATCAACTTTATGAAATATTTCTTTTAGATGAAATTTGTTTGGTATTGTTAAAACATCTCAAAGAACACAATAACATAACAAAAACTCATTATCTAGAGTTAGTAAATATAACATTTGGTCATATTTGCCACAGAATTCCTTAAAAATAAACTATATAGATGCAGTTTCTTTTCCTCCAAAATTTCATTTTCCCTTCACTCCAGAGCAAACCACTATTTTGGAGATGGTAGTATATTATTTCTGATTTACACAATTGCTGCATATCTGCATTATTACATGCATAAAAATTTACTTATTAGATATTTACAATACAGATTATTTAATAACTTCATTTTTCTACTATTAAGAATCCATTTTAATTAATTTTAACTGTTGCACAGAATCCAATAATAAGAAAACACTACATTAACTTCTGCACTCCTCAATTGTTGCCACATTTCTCCTCATAGAGCCAAGCCTCCTGGATAATCTGTTCTGCTTCTAGGTTCAAAAGGTACGGAGATAGGACACATCCCTGTTGTAAACCCTTCCCGATTTTAAACCATGCAGTGTGTCCTTGCTCTATTCTGACAACTGCCTCCTGGTCCACGTATAGGTTTCACACAAGCATGATCAATTGTTCTGGGATTCTCACTCTTCTCAGAGTCAGCCACAGTTTGTTGTCCACACAGTCAGACACCTTTGCATAGTCAATGAAACACGGACATTCCTCTGGTACTCCCTGCTCCCTGCTTTCAGCCAAAATCCATGCAGATGACACAACCCTGCTTGCTGAAACTGAGGAAGATCTGAAGCATTTGCTGCAGAAGGTCAAGGACTGCAACAAGAAAACAAAGATTCTCACTACTGGGCTAATTGGCAGCATCATGACAGATGGTGAAGAAACTGAGATTGTTAACAGCTTTAGTTTGCTTGGCCTCATAATCAACACTCTTGGCATCCACAACCAGGAAATTAAAAGATGATTTGCATTGGGAAAGTCTGCTGTCAGAGACCTCTCCAAAGTACTAAAGAACAATGATGCCAGTCTGGAGGCTAAAGTGAGGCTGACACAGCCTATGGTGTTTGCAATCACTTGCTATGCATTAGAGAGCTGGACAATGATAGGGATGATAGAAGGAGAATTGATGCCTTTGAACTGTAATGTTGGAGAAAAGTATTGAATATACCATGGACTGCTAAGAGAACAAACAAGTTCATCCTAGAGAGGGTGAAACCAGTCTGCTCCTTGGAGGCAAAAATTCTGAAGCTTCATCTGACATACTTTGGTCATGTTGCAAGGAGGGACCAGTCCTTGGAGAGAGATGTCATGCTTGGGAGGGTGGAGGGACAGCACAGGAGAGGAAGACTCTCGATGAGATGGATTGATTCAGTGACTGGGGTAATGAGGGTAGGTGTGTCAGAGACAGTGAGATTGGCACAGGGTAGAGCAGGGTTTAGGATTGTTGTACATAGGGTCCCTATGAGTCTCAGGCAACTCGACAGCACATAACAACAACAGCTACCACCACTCCTCAATTGGTGTACAATTCCTAGGTTTTCTCTTAAGAAAGATGCACATTCTTATGGATTTCTTCTTGACACATGTGCTAGAGGGGCTCTGAAGTATACAATGTTTGAGAACAGTGGCTAGATCAGAGATACACAAATGTTTTGCTTTTCTAGATGGCCTAATTTTCTTCCGTAGTGGCTACATAATCTTCAGTGGAACATGCAAGCTCCATTTTCCCATTTGCTCCATAAAACCATTTTCTTCACCTAACTGAAGAGGACCTGAAGCACCTACTGCAGAGGGTCAAGGACTGCAGCCTACAATATGGATTGAGGCTCAATGTCAAGAAGACAAAGATTCTCACCACTGGACCAATTGGCAGCATCAGGATGGATGGTAAAGAGACTGAGATTGTACACAGCTTGGGGGGGGGGGGGTGGTCTCTGGCCCAGAGTTTGCCAGCATTTGGGTGTGCCGGAATGGTAAAACATTCTTCTAGGTTGTATAGCTCTGGTGTGACCCCTTGCCGTACAGAGGTAACTTGCGGTCGCTGTGAAGCTGAACACTGTGACACTGATGTGTCAAATGCGTTTAATGGTTATCCATGGTGGACAGTGTTTGGTGAACTCCCCGATTAAAACAAGCTTGGAAGCAGGAGTGGCATCCACTTCCGAAATAGCTTGCCTCCGGAAACCCTATGAACCTGGAGAGAGGATGAAAGTCACACTAATGTTGAGGATTCTTATAGGGTCGCTATGAGTCGCTTATGGCTCGATGACACATAACAACAACAACAGAAGCCCTGGTGGTGCAAGTGCCTAAACAATCAGCTGCTACCGTAAAGGCTGACTGTTTAAATCCACCAGTCACTCTGCAGGAGAAAGATGTGGCAGTCTATCTCTGTAGAGATTAGAGTTTTGGAAAACCTGTGGGACAGTTATATTCTATATTAAAGGGTTTCTATGAACCAGAATCTATTGGAAGATAATGAATTTGAGGGATTTTTAGGGGGTTACACCAGTACTATATCACCGTTGGAATCATCATAGCTAAAACGGCAATAAATTACTTCAGTAGCTGATAGAGCAGCTTCTATCTGCTTACTTCTTTTCTTCACGTTGACTTCGCTTTTCTTGGCTATTTGTCTATGTTAATATTATGATCAGTTTGTTAAGTTCCATGTTTTTTTTAAAAAAATCTGTGGTATTTTAAATGAGAGTACAAAAGAATTCTACATCAATTAGAGGATAATTCAAAGAGCTCTCGTGGCTTAGTGGTAAGGAGTTGCATTGTCTTTACTCAAGGGAATAAGGTTCAAATCTACCTTGCTCCATGGGAGAAAGATGGACAATCTCATCCCATGAGATTTCCTACCTCTGAAAACCCACTGGACGCTCAGCTATAAATCAGTTGGAAAAGGAGAAAGCAAAAAATTGCTTTCTTAAAATTGGCCCTTGCTTTTGTGAATATTGGCTACCTCTGGTGGCCTATTGGTAAGAAGCTGTACTGCAATCCCTAAGGCACACGGTTCTAATCCATCCGCTGCTCTGTGAGAGAAGGAAGACAAACTCCTCTTGTGTGATTAACTACTTCTGAAAACCCACTAGAGAATCAGCTTTGGGTCTGTGCTGACTCAACAATATGCAATAACATCAGAGTGAATAGAGGGCACTGAGTGATAGCAATTGCTTAAACTAAACTAAACTAAGTTAAACTAATAAACTAAACTCAAGCTACAGATGGGCAATAGGCTCCTGTTCAATTTAAGCCTCTGAAAGCCTGCTGAAGGGTCATCTAGGAGCTTTCTTTAACAGTAACAATAAACTAAATGCTGGCAGTTTGAACCCACCCAGCAGTCATCCACATGATAGAAAAGTCTTGCAATCTGCATTCATCAAAGTTTACAGCCAAGAAAACCCTAACTTACATATTCATAGACTCTATGACACATGGGGTTATAACAAGTTAGAATCAATTCCACAGTAACAGTTTTGCATTTTTAGTTTTAAAATTAATTATAGGTGTTCTTTATTAAAACTTTATCATCAGATAAAGGGAGCTCTGATGATCAGTATGGAGTTGTGCTGCTAATACACAGGAGGAGAAGTGTGGCATCAGGATTGGTGGAAGATCTATTAACAATCTGCATTATGCAGATGACACAACTCTGCTTGCTGAAACTGACGAGGACCTGAAATGCTTGCTACAGAGGGTCAAGAACTGCAGCCTTCAGTATGGATTGAAGCTCAATGTCAAGAAGACAAAGATTCTAACCACTGGACCAATTGGCAGCATCAGGATGGATGGTGAAGAGATTGAGATTGTTAACAACTTTAGTCTGCTTGGCTCCACGGTCAACACTCTTGGCACAGGTAGCCAGGAAATAAAAAAATGTATTGTGATGGGAAAGTCTGCTGTTAGGGACCTCTCCAGGGTACTGAAGAACAATGGTGTAGCTCTGGAGACTAAGATGCGTCTGATACAGGCCATGGCCTTTGCAATCACTTGTTATGCATCAGAGAGTTGTACAATGGCTAAGGAGGATAGAAGGAGAATTGATGCCTTTGAGCTGTGGTGCTGGAGAAGAGTATTGAATGTACCATGGACTGCCAAGAAAACAAACAGATTCATACAGGAGAGGGTTAAACCAGGCTGCTCCTTGGAGGCAAGGATTCTGAGGCTTCGTCTGACATACTTTGGACATGTTGTAAGGAGGGAGAGGTCCTTGGAGAGGGACATCATGCTTGTGAGGGTGGAGGGACGGCGCAGAAGGGGAAGACCCTCTATGAGGTGGATTGATTCAGTGACTGGGGTAATCGGGATGGGTGTGTCAGAGGCAGTGAGATTGGCACAGGATAGAGCAGGGTTTAGGGCTGTTGTATATAGGGTCGCTATGAGTTGCAAGCGACTCAACAGCACACAACAACAACAACAACAATCTCTCTGGTGGTTCATTTCCATCAGTGACTCTATGAGAGAAAAGTGAACATTCTCCTCCCATTACATTTACAGTCTCAGAAACAGAGTAAAAAAGTCATCTGTAAGTTGGTTTCAACTAAATGACAATGAATTTTAGGTACTTTGTTTTGTTTTTTTAAGTTATTGCCACTTAAGTATACAATATAAGTCAGTATTGATTTTTTAAAAAATATTTCTATCCAAAGGAACTCTGGTGGCCTAGTGGCAAGAAGTTGCACTGCAAGCTCCTCCTCTCCTATACCAGTCAGACCTGATTTGACGGTACACACTCAAAATAATAATAAATTTAAAAAATATTTCTATCCAACAAACTTTCTAAACTCTTAGTTCATCTCAGATTCCTTTGGATTTTACTTATTTTTCTAATCATATTTTCTGACTTCTATCTACTTTATTCTTTTCTTTCCAACTCTTATATGACAAAATATGTCCAATGTTCTTTTCATAAGCAGGACAACACTTCTAACTTCCCTGCTTTGTTCTGCTTTGTGACCATATCTCTTTTACCAAACATATCTGAACATGCCAGACCCCAGCCACCAGGGCCCAATTCCTGACTGATCACTCTCCGGACCAAGGCAGCATCAGCAATGGCACAAAACTCTTGCTTTGAACTTTCTCTTTGTCTCTTATACCTAAAGCTAAAGGCTTTTTAGTTGGTTTGGGGCAGTTTTATTTCTTTTACTTTTATAATACATCTAGAATTTTTGTGTATTTTAATAAGAATGAGATCTATCAACATCAGCTTAGCTTGCCAAGATTTCAAGAGCTTCACCTTTGAAATCTTACACTGCCATCTCATATGAGGTGACCAGCTCTACTGAAGCCTCCACCTTTGCTGAATCCTTCCAAGCCTGAGACACTATAATTCTCTGTGAAGATAGAAAAAGACATTTAAGAAGAACCAAATTCCTTCAGAAACAGAGGTGGGAAAAAAATACATCATATTTTTGAGAAAGCTTATCAGATTTTCATTCTCTGTATCATACATGTATACCATAGGAACCCCTGAGAATTAGTGACTGAATTAGCTAAAAATTGAATTAATTAGCAAGTAGAAATGTCTTTTAAAAAATCAATAAATTGCTGTTAAAAAGATTACAATATGTATAACTAAGCATGTGTATCTAAACTGAGTAAGTTTATTTCTCTCCTGCAGAACAGTTCCAGTTAGTATTTCTAGTGGTGAGTGGCTCTCCATGACACAGTAGAAAAAGAAACACACTCCTTTCCACCATGTGATTCCACTATCTCATTCAGATTCTATCCATGTGTACTCAGTTGGAAAAAAGAAAGCATGTGGAAAAGACAGAACTAAGGATTGGCTCTAGCATTGCCTAGAACTCAATCACATGACCGCACCTTGCAACAAAGGAGGTTGGGAAATGTAGGCTAGCTGAGTGTGTAGAAGATGAAGAAAATAACATAGTTTTGGGTAAGGAGTTCATAGTTTCTGTTACAATTATTGTGGTCTCAGAATATAGGTGATAGATAGATAGATTGATAGATAATAGACAAATAGTTGATAGATGATGGAAGGAAGGAAGGAAGGAAGGAAGGAAGGAAGGAAGGAAGGAAGGAAGGAAGGAAGGAAGGAAGGAAGGAAGGAAGGAAGGAAGGAAGGAAAGAGAAAGAAAGAGAGAGAAGGAAGGAAGGAAGGAAGGAAGGAAGGAAGGAAGGAAAGAGAAAGAAAACATTAGTCAAGCCATTAAGGGAGTATTATATTTCAGGAGCAAAATTATGAAAATCTAAGCTGGCGACAGTAAAAAAAAAGTAGAGTTACGTAAGAATTCTTTTAAATAAATATCAACAAGATCAGATGTAGAAGTGAGGGGGACAGTGAGTAAATGTGCTTGCAGACATCCTAAACATGAGGAACCCATGGGAAAATCTTGATTCAACTCAAGACGTACTGATACAAACTCAATGGTGTCAAAAATGAAAAATACTTCACGATAACCTGGCAGAAAATAAAAATGAACAAGATGTGGTTTTCCTCTTAAAAAAAGAAAATTCATTCTACTTAGGTTGAATGTGTCGAGTGTGAGGCTTAGATAGAATTGACAGTAGGATTACTAACTATGTAAATATATAAAGGACAGATCAAGTCGAACTATAGAGAACTCTGTGGAGACTCTCTGTCGACAGTCATACTCATTGGCAAAGTGATAGTTGAAACCACTGTGAAGCTAGATGAGTCACCAAAAAGAAATAATGACGAAAGAGAATCATAAGAAGAAAAACAGAGAGATTATATCTAGCTTGGAAAAGAGGCAACATCTATCAATGAGTTGGATAATAAGTCCATTTTGAAAACAAAACCATTAGGAGAATGGATAGTTCACTGAGGTGGTTTTGCTTCTTGTGATTTATAATTAATCAATACCAATACAGACAATCCTCATTTTTCTGGGATCAGTTTTACTCTGAGTTTAATAAGTAGACCCATTCCTAACTGTCCATGATAGTTCTACTGACACATCTGTGACCTGTAGTATATTATCTTAGATTCCAAAATATTATGATTTTAGAATCATGTGTTATAAAATAGACATTGGCTTCGCCATTAAGTAGCAGAACACTGTGGAAAGAAGCTATGCATAAATTTTCATTCTTTTCTCCAACACAGTGCCTGGGCTGGTTTCACAACAAATAATTATAAATTCAAAAAGTTGACTAGCAAACTATATTTTTTGTCCTCAGATTTGTGATCTTCCATACATCCTAACAAAATTTTTAGCGAACAGACCATGAAAAATTGATTATTTGCTGTATTATTAAATCTTAGTGTCAGGGTAGTAGTGATGGGTTGGGGAGGATGGGAACCTCTGATTCAGAGTGCTTTCAAAAGTGTTTCTAGTGTGACTTACAGTGTTATTTGACTGAAAAGGACTTTTGTCCAAAAATATTAGATATCCTGGGATTTACTACACCTATGTAGAAAAGTAATTGAACTTCAGAGGACTCAAAAGTATAGGGATGATCACTAAAAACTGATTTTATTAATATTCTAGAATCTTCCCCTATTCATACAGAAGGAACCATGAGGGAAGAAAACCAGTCCTCTACTCCAGGCTTCATTCTCCTGGGAATTACTGGTCAGCAGGAGCAGGAAGACGTCTTCTTCATCCTCTTCCTGTTTATTTACCCCATCACATTGGTTGGAAACTTGCTCATGATCTTGGCTATCCACTCTGATGAGCGCCTTCACAATCCCATGTACTTTTTCCTTGCCAATCTCTCCTTTGTTGATATTCTATTCTCATCTGTGACTGTCCCAAAGATGTTAACAAACTATCTTTTGAGCAACAAAGCAATCTCCTCTGCAGGATGCCTAACACAGATGTATTTTATGATTGCCTTGGCCAACATAGATAGCTATATCTTGTCTGTGATGGCCTATGACCGTGCTGTGGCCATCAGCCGCCCCCTTCATTATACAACAATTATCAGCCCAAGGTCTTGTATCCTGCTTGTTGTTGGGTCTTGGGTAATTGGAAACACAAATGCTCTCCCCCAAACTCTATTTACAGCCAGTCTTTCCTTCTGTGCCAATAAGGAAATAACCAACTTTTACTGTGACATTATACCTTTGCTAAAGTTGTCCTGTTCTGATATCTACTTTAATGTGAAAATGATGTATGTAGGGGTTAGTATATTCTGTGTGCCATTAATAGGCATAGTTATCTCCTATATTCGGGTCTTCGCCACGGTGCTGCGGGTTCCCTCCACTAAGGGCTTGCTCAAAGCCTTCTCCACCTGTGGCTCCCACCTCACAGTTGTTTCTTTGTATTATGGAACGGTGATGGGCATGTATTTCCGTCCTCTGACCAGTTACAGTCTAAAGGATGCAGTGATAACTATAATGTACACAGCAGTGACTCCAATGCTAAATCCTTTCATCTACAGTCTGAGAAACCGGGACATGAAGGCTGCCTTGGGAAAACTATTTAGAAAGATAATTTTCTCATAACTAGTAAACACCCATAAACTGAGAACAGGAATCCCCATTAAGCATTCACTTAAAAGGCCAGCCTAATGTCACCCCTTCAAAGAGTTATTACTGATCATTCCAGGAAGAAGGTTCCTCTTTTTGGAAATCTTGTAATAGTTTGCTGAGACATCTTCTTTTTGGCAGAATGGAAGTACAAAACTACTAGCTTCAAGTCCCAGTTGTGCCACTGATTAGCGCAGTAAATTTGAGAAAGTCAGAACCTGTGATTCCACATCTCCATATTAGAAATAATCAACTCTGTCTAGTCTCCAATGTAGGGTGGAGAAGATCACATTAACTCATGCTTTGAATATGAATCTCTATTGAAATGTTAGTTTTATTGCACTATTATATTTAATCCCAATATTGCACTTACAGGTCACCATGGTGGTATAGTGGTTAAAGCATTCAGGTTCTAACCAAAAGGTCAGTGATTCAAACCCACTGATGATTCCTCAATGGGCAAAAGACGTAGCACTCTGCTTCTGTAAAGATTTACAGCCTGGAAACCCTGTGGCACAGTTCGACCCTGTTTTACAGGGTCACTGTGAGTTGGAATCAACTTGATGGCAGTGGTTTAGGTCATTATGCTCATTTTGTCTAACATAAAGTTAGAGAAATGGGGAGACGCTGGTACATAATTTGTGATAGGAAGTTTTCCTCTTTCAAACGTCATCCATTGAAATGTATTCTTTCAACAAGTGAAAATGTAATAATAATAATAATAAAAGTGTATTTATGCATTTGTGGTTTTAAAATAATATAAAAATCACAGAACTTAGGAATAGGAGCAAAGGAAATGAAGGAAGAAGTTCAAGCTGCACTGAAAGCATGGGCAAAAAATAAGGCCACAGGAATTGATGGGATAGCAACTGATATGGTTCAACTTACAGATGCCACTCTGGGGGTGCTGGCCCATCCATACCACGAAATTTGGAGGTCAGCTTCCCAGTTGATGGACTGGAAGAGATTCATATTTGTTCCCAATCCCAAGAAGGTGACCAACAGAATGTGGTAATTACCAAACAATATCACTGACAGCAAGATATTGCAGAAGGTCATTAAAAAACAAACAAACAAACAAACCAAACAAACAAAAAAAAAAAAACAAGCTAGAACAGTAAGTACAGTGACAGAGACCTGTCAGGAGTTCAAGATGGGTTTAGAAGAGATCATGGCACCACAGATATCACTGTTGATGTTGGATAGATCCTGGCTGAAAGCAGAGAATACCAACACTGTCTATTTGTGGTTTATTGACTATGCAGTGGCATTTGACAGTGTGGGTAATAACAAATGATGGCTAACACTGAGAATAATAGGAATCCCAGAACACGCAATTATACAAAATCTATACTTAGACTAAGAAGCTGTTGTCTGAGCGAAGCAAGCAAATTGCCTGTTTTAAAATCAATACAGTTATAAATCTGGGTTGTAGCCTTTCTCATACCTATTCAGACCATATGTTAAAAAATAATTTGACAAACTGGAATCCGTGGAGAAGAATGTGGCATCAAGAGTGCTAGAAGACTCACCAATAGTGTTATGCAGCTGATACAATGTCACTTACTGAAAATAAAGAGGACTTGAAACACTTGCTGCAAAAGATCAAAGACAACAGCCTTCAGTATACACAAAAATCCTTACCACTGGGCCAATAGGCAATACCATGAAGATGGAGGAAAACAATGAACTGTCAATTATTTAATCTTAATTGGATCCACAATCAACACCCTTAGTACATCAGAGACATACTGCATTGGGCAAGACTGCTGTCAGAGACTTCTCTAATTTACTAAGGTGCAACGATGTCAGTTTTAAGACTAAGGTATGCCTGTCAGGCCCTGGTCTTTTTCAATCATCTGAGAGCTGGACAATGAATAAGAATGGCAGAAGAAGAATTAATGACTTTGAGCTGTGGTGTTGGAGAAGATTACTGAATTTCCCATGCTGCCAAAAAGAACAACCAGTTATGTCTCGGAAAAAGCACAGAGCGTTCCTTAGAGTCAAAGAAGGTGAAGCTTCATATCTCTCTTTCTTTCTTTCTCTCTTTCTTTCTCTCTTTCTTTCTCTCTTTCTTTCTTTCCTTCCTTCCTTCCTTCCTTCCTTCCTTCCTTCCTTCCTTCCTTCCTTTTCTTTCTTTTCTTTCCTTCTCTCTCTCTCCCTCTCCCCTCTCCCCCTCCCCCTCCCCTCCCCTCCTCCCTCCTCCTGCTTCTTCTTCTTCTTCTTCTTTCTCTGTTTTTGTTTTCCTTTTTCTTTTTCAAGTTCCCATTGATTTTTAAAATTTTGTACTAGTTTACCTACAAAGTTTGTATACATTGCCCCTCACATTAGATCCCTTCTACACCATCAAACCTTGCGATTCCATGATTACATGCCCCCCTGCCTCTCCTCACCTCTCTACTCCCCCACACTTAGATCCTCATACATGTTTTACTAGTTATCTATTTCTATAATAATGGTCTTATACAGTATTTGTCCTTATGGGACTGAATTAGTTCACTTAGCATAATACTCTCCAGTCCCTCCCAAGTTAGGTTGTGATTTACAAAATCATTACTCCAGCATGCTGTATAGTAGTATTCCATTGTGTGAATGTACCATAATATCTCAATCTATTCCATTGTGATTGGACATTTGAGCTGTTTCCGTGTCCTTATGATGGTGAGTAACACTGCTATGTTGGTGTACAAATCTCCATTTGTGACTCAGTTCTAATTCTCTTGGGGTATGTTCCAAGCAGTGGGATAGATGGGTCATATGAAATTTCTATGTTCAGCTTTCTGAGGAAATGCCACACTGCCTTCCAGAGTGGTTGTATCACTTTACAATCCCATCAACAATGTATAAGAGTTCTTTTCTTGTCACATCCTCTCCAACATTTATTGCTTGCTGCCCTATTAAACTTTGCCACTGCTACTGGAATGAGATGGTATCTCATTGTGGTTTTGATTTGCAACTCTCTTATTGCCAGTGATTTTGAGCATTTCTTCATGTGTCTGTTGGCCATTGTAATATCTTCCTCTATGAAAATTTTTTGCATGTCTTTTCCCCATTTTGTAATTGTGTTATCAGTCTTTTTCTTGTGGAGGCCCTGTAGGATTCTGTAAACTTTTTATATGAGACCCTTGTCTGAAAAGGTATTGCCAATGTTTTTTCCCCATTCAGAAGGTTTTCTTTTCACTCTGCTGGAAAAAGGTTTTGATGAGCACAGGGATTTAATTTTTAGAAAATTCATTAATTTTATTCTTTCCAGACTGAGCATTTCTGGCTGTATTTTGTCAGTCTCTTTACACCATAAACGAAGCCTTCTACGCTTGATCCCAGCTTGTCTCTGATGAACTTTATGGTTTGGGGCTTTACTCCCAGATCTCCAATCCACCTTGTGTCTCTTATACTTTGAATATGTTCCTAACAGAGGTTATTCCTTAGTTAAGGACATCATCCTTGGAAAAGTGGAGGGTCAGCAAAAGAGAGGAAGAACCTCGACAAGACATATTGACACAGTGACTGAAACAATGGGCTCAAGTGTGTCTGAGATGATGAGGATGGCACAGGATAGGACAGGGTTCAGATCTACTGTTCATAGGGTCGCTATGAGTTTTACTAGACTCAATAGCATCTAAAACCAATGTCATATAGGTCAAGTCAGTTATTATTTACCTAAGCCATCTTCCTTTGTTTCTACCAAATGTAACCTTGATTTTTTAAATATTTTTTTATTTTTAATTACTGTTAGACTCACAAGAAATAATGAAAATGGTACTGAAAGTTGTCAAGTACTCTTTACTCAGCTTCTCCCAAAAGTATCTTCTATAAGCATGATATATTATGGAAACCAGACAATTTATTTTGGTAAAATGCTATTAAATCACATAGATATAAAACTGAATTGGGTCTTATACAGTTTTATATGTACTCTTGTTTTTATGCATATGTGTGTACACATAGCTCTTTGATAATTTATCACATATGTGAATTCAAATAACAATCCCTTTGGTCAAGATACAGAATTATATAGAGAATGCAGCAGTCAGAGAAACCTGGCCACCAGCTAGGGTACTGATCACCAAGGGCAGTTACATACTTTAGAAGAGGTAGACCATACTTAGGATAGATTCCCACCAGGCTGTTTGAGACCTGAGAGGGCAGTGAATAGAGATACTAGGAGCTACCTCTGCCCCTGCACCACCTGATAGACAGTACAGTAGTCAGAGAAACCTGGTCACTAGCCCCTCCACAGACCACAGAGGACAATAATAAACTTTAGGAGAGGTGGGACTGCACTTGGGAGAGATTCTCTTAGGGCTGCACTGAAGGCCAGAAAGAACCTGAGGGACTTTAGGAAAGGCAAGCTTTCCCACTGCAAAGGACAAGAAAGGACTTCTGGTAGGGTGAGTTTCCCTACCCCATAAAGGGAACTTTAAGTCTGCAACTAATGAATATTGTTGTTGTTATGTGCTATCAAGTGGCCTGCAAATTATAGAGACCCTATGTATAGCAGCTCTGAAGTCTGCCCTGTCCTGAGTCAGTCTCACTAACTCCAACACACCTAACTTTATTGCCCAAGTTACTGTATCAATCCATCTCATCCAGGGTCTTCCTCTCCTGTCGCTCCAATCTTCTGAGAATGATGTCCTTCTCCAAGGACTGGTCCCTCCTGGCCATGTGCCCAAAGTATGTGAGCCAGAGCTTCAAAATCTTAACCTCCAAGGAGATACCTGGTTTCACCCTCTCCAAGACAGACCATGTGGTCTCCTATTGTGCATAGAGTCACTATGAGTCAGCGCCAATTCTGTGGCACCTAACAACAGCAACTGTCTAAAGTTATATAGCTAATAAGTGGCAGCATCTGGATTCAAACCCAGTCAGAACTCACAGATCCCAACATGGTCTCCACAAAACAATTATTGACCTGCAACAGAAGGGAGCTCTGATGGCCTACTGGAAATGGTACTGCAATCCCAAAGGCACGTGGTTCAAATCCACTGGCTGCTCCATGGGAGAAGAATGGACAATCTCCTCCCAAGCAATTAAACTGCCTCTGGAAGCCCACTGAAGGGTCAACTGTGAGTCAGTTCAGACTCAACAGCACACAACAGCAACAGAAGGTACAAATCTTAAGCTAATGACCATAACTATGGCTATTATAAAAGTGACATGTACATGAATAGAAGTGTATGATAGCTAGGCCTTTTCCATCTCTCTAACATGCGAAAACTTAAGAGCCTGACTACATGTCATGGTAGATAAAAGACACTGTCGCTTTCTCCTTCTTTTATGTCTGGTCCTAGCAAAGATAAACTCCAATTCTTGGCCACACTGAATATCAGAGATTCAATTCAACAAGGGCTAGAAAAGAGCATCAGGGTTCAATTGTAACTGTGCTGTACTGCTGGTGAGAGCAGCCACATTCCAAAATAAAACATCTTAGAAGAAAAAAAACAAACTCACCCCAAAGCTTGAACTTTTCAGACAAACTTCCTGGAAGCCCATCTTTCTTCCTAGAAAAGAATTCAGAAAGATTACTCTTGGGATCCACTACGTCCTCTCAGGAAGCAGATGGAGGAGTTTGCAAATGAGATCATCAATTACTCTTGTTGACCTGAGGGAGTTATGTTTCAAAAGATTTTTTTAACCTGGTAAATAATTGCAAATTGACTTAATGCTAAGACCCTTGGCCCTGGAAACCAGAGGATTCGTCCTGAATGATTCCACCTCCACAGACTCTGTTTGCTTCTTTTGATCTGAGGCTGGGAAATTTAAGGCTCCTGTTTCAATCCCATCCCAATCCTATTCACTCCATCTCAGGAACAGGAGGTCACTGACCCACGCTCTAGGACGTAACTGGCCCTTTGTCCAGCATGCACCCAAAAAGTAATTTTGACCCTCTAGCTGAAAAATTCTGCTATGTGAAAGGGAGTGACAGTCACATGGCCAGGAGCCTTTTTGATAGCATTTGAGCTCAGCACACACTCCTCAAACAAAGTGAGGGGCATAGATGGAAAGGGTCTTTCTGACACCAAAGGCTGGCTAGCTTTTAATTGAGTACTTCCTATGTGCCAGCAACTACACTGTACGTATCATCTCCATTGAGTCTCACAAAACTCCAAAGAGGTAAGTAGAACTAGTTAGTAATATTTTTTATCAGATTAAAAAAAATTACAAAGTGATAGTTCTGATTTGGTTTCTTTTATTTAAGCTGTTCTTTCTGAAGTAATAATAGTGGAGGGAGGGTGAGTGAGGGCATACACACATTTTTAAATTAATTTATTATGATTGTCCTTGTATAAGATTAAATTCCAAAATGTTGCTCTATTGGTCAAGAATTTCATTTATTAATTATAATTTAAATTATTGTTTTATCTATCCCAACATATATGTCTACATTCAGAAAAATATTTTCTATCTGTATCACCATAAAAGGCTAAAATTAAAAACCCCCATATCCACTGTATTAATTCTTCTTGTTCTTATTAGGTGACATCAACTTGCCTGTAACTCATAGTAAACCTACGTACAACAGATCTGAAATCTGCTCTATCCTGAGCCAACCTTATCATGTCTGACACACTTACCCCTGTTATCCCAGTCACTCAGTGAATCCATCTCACTCAGGGTCTTCCTCTCCTGCGCTGTCCCTCCACCCTCCCAAGCATGATGTCCCTCTCCAAGACTGGTCCCTCTTTGCAACATGTCCAAAGTATGTCAGATGGAGCTTCAGAATCCTTGCCTCTAGGGAGCAGTTTAGTTTCTTCCTCTGCAGGACAAACTTCTTTGTCCTCCTCGCAGTCCATGGCATATTCAATGCTCTTCTCTAGCACCACAGCTCAAAAGCATCAATTCTCCTTCTATCATTCCTAGTAATTGTTCAGCTTTCTGATGCACAGCACATAATTGCAAAGACTAAGGCCTGGATCAGGCACACCTTAATCCCCAGACTGACATGTCACTCTTCAGTACTCTAGCGAGATCCCTGACAGCAGACTTTCTCAGTACAATTCATCTTTTGATTTCCCGGCTGCTGGTACCAAGAGTGTTGACTGCTGGAGCCAAGCAAACTAAAGCTGTTAACAATTTCAATCTCTTCACCATTTATCATGATGCTGTCAATCAGCCCAGTGGTGAGAATCTTTGTTTTTTTCAAGTTGAGCTTCAATCCATATTGAAGGCTGTAGTCTCTGACCTTCTGCAGCAAGTGCTTCAGGTCCTCCTCAGCTTCAGCAACCAAGGCTGTATCATCTGCATAATGCAGTTTGTTGATGAGTATTAATTCTCAGTACCCAATAAAGAAAGTTCCTTGCTTTCCCTTACAATATTCCAGAATATAATCTTGAATTTCTCTTCCAGTATTTTTCCTACTCCTTTACTTGTACCTTCTGCTACTGGTAAGTTGCCTGAACTTACATTCCATTGTCTAAACTCTGTCTTTGGGGTTTTCTCCATAATTAGTAATGTTGCCTCCATCTTTCAGATGATAGGTACACAATGGGTAATTTTTAAGAGACATAATCATATACCGTTGCATTTTATAAATATAATTTTGTTATGAGTCAAAATCTGCTTGAAGGCAGTGAGTTTGAGACTATTTTGGAGGGTCACACCAGTGCTACAGCACTACTTAAATCGTCACAGGAAAGCCATAACAAATCATTTTGTTAACTGATAGAGTAATTCCTCTCTGCTTACTTCTTTTCCTTGTATTAACTTAGCTCTTCTTCATTATGTTTGTACATTAATTTTAGGATTCATTTAAGTTCTGTAATTGCAAAAATTGTAGTATTTTGAATGAGAATATACGAAATTATATATTAGAAAAGAAAAAAATTCTACCATATTGAGTCTATCCATTAATGTTACAAACCTCATCTACTTGGATAGCCTATTTGCTTTTCAGTCATTTTTTTTCATACTAGTCACTCTCCTTCTTAGAATAGGTATACTTCAAACCTATTGACCAATGCTAATTTACTGTGCCACCTGAAATCCTTAAAATCCTGTCTAGAGTTTTTTAAATCGCTCTTGTTATTGTGAACAGAGATCAAGAGGTGACAAAATAATAATTTAACAATAATAAAAATCAACTAATAAACTGAAGAGAGCTCTAGTGGCCTACTGGTAAGAAGTTACACTGCAATCCTGAAGGTATGCAGTTTGAATCCACCAGCTGTGTGATGGGAGAAGGATGGACAATCTCCTCCCATGTGATTTACTGCCTCTGAAAACCCACACTGGAGGGTCAGCTATGGGTTGGTTCTGACTTGATGGTACACAATAATAACAATGAACTAAACTTGGCAGTTTGAATCCATGCAGCAGCTACATGATAGAAAAGCCTGGCAATCTCCATCCATAAAGTTTTAGTCAAGAAAACTCTAAGTTAGATATACTTTGATTTTGTGACATGTGAAATTGGAATCAATTTCACAGTAATGAGTTTGATGTTTTGGTTTTATTGTAAATGGTAGAGGGAGAAACTTATTTAATAAAATTATCTTTTTGAAGTTATTGTTAGAAGCTCTGGTAGACTAGTCAGTATGGCGTTGTGTTGAGAACCCAAAGATTTTCTCTTTCTGGTAGTTCCAATCACCAGTGGCTCCATAAGAAAAACATTGACAATCTCCTCCTATTCCATTTACAGCCTCAGAAACATAAAGAAGGGTGAGCTATAAGTTGGTTTCAACTCAATGGAAATTAGTTTGACATTTTGTTTTGTGATTTAAAGTGTTCGCTACTTAAGTACAAGACGATATGAAACACTGTTGATCTCTTTTAAAATATTTATATCCTGCAAACTTTCTGAGCTCTTGGTTCATAGGCATTCCTTTGGATTTTATGTATGTACTTTTGTAGACAATCCTCCTTCTGTGACTTTGTTTTGCTTTCTTCTTTAACCTCATGTGCCAAAATATGTGCACCTGCTCTTTTCACAATCAAAGCAATACTTCAATCTTTGCTGCTTTGTGTAAATCTATTACCACATCCCTTTCACCAAACAGGTATTAACATGCCAGACTCCAGTAATTAAGGCCTAATACATGATTGTTAACCCTGAAGGCCAATAAAGCATTGACAATGGCCTAAAATCTAGCTTTTGGGCCGCTCTTTGTTTCTCATACCTAAAAGTCAAAAGCTTTTGTTTTGTATTTCATTTCACATCTTACATTATTTAGAATTATTATCTATCTTTATAAGATCGAGATCAACATCAGCTTAGTTTGAAAAGTTTTCAAGCACCCCACCTCTGAACTCTAACATTGCCATTCCATATACGCTAACCAGAAATACTGAACTCTCCAGCTTTAATGAAAATTCCAAACTTGAGATACTACAATTCCCTGTGAAGATGGAGAAAGGTACTTAAGAAGAAGAAACCAGAAGCAGAGATTTAAAAAACCCATCTTGGTTTTGCTTTATGCCTAGACTATGTTGTTATAATTGTTGTTATTGGTTTCCGTTGCATCAACTACAACGCATCATGACCCTGTGAAAAACAGGATCTGAGTCCTGACCAATCCTTTGCCATACTCATCATCTTCAACACACTTAAGTCCATTGCTGCTGTCACTGTGTCAGTCCATGTTGTTGAGAGTCCTCCTTTCTTTTGCTGACCCTCCACCTATCCAAGCATAATGTTACTCTTGAAGGAATAGCCTCTCCTAGCAATGTGACAAAAGTATGTGAGATGAAGTTTTATCATCCTTGCCTCCAAGGAAGATTCTGGCTTTATCCTCTACAAGACTTATCTGTTTATTCTTTTGGCAGTCCATGGGATATTTAATACTCTTCTCCAATACCACAGCTCAAAGGCGCTAATTCTTCTGTCATCCTTATTCATTGTCCAGCTTTCAAAGGCATAGAAATTAACTGAAAAGACCATGGACTGAATCAGGCACATCTTAGTCTTCAAACCTACATTATTACTTTCTAGAAATATGAAGAGGTCCCTGACAGAAGACTTGTCCAATGCAATATGCCTCCTGATCTGACTGCTGGTACCAAGGATGTGGATCTAAGTAAGATTAACTAATTGAGACTGCAATCTTTTCTACATCTATCATGCCATTACTTATAGGTTTAGTAAGTGAGGATTTTTGTCTTCTTGATGTTGAGATGCAACCCATATGGAAGGCTGTAGTAGTCTTTGATTTTTTGCAGCAAGTGTTTCATATCCTCCTCACTTTCATCATTTTCATCACTGTATCATCTGCATGACACAGGTTACTAATAAGTCTTCCTCTGATCTTGATGTCACATTCTTCCTCACATAGTCCAGCTTTTCAGATCATTTGCTCAATTTACAGATTGAATAGGTATGGAGAAAAGATGGAACTCTAACACACACCTTTCCTGATTTTCTTATTTACTATAGGAGACTCTGAGAATTAGTGACAGAATTAATTATTGAATAGAGGCCTCTTTAGAAAGCTAATGAATTCCAGTTTTAAAAAATGTATGATTGTTTAAATAGATTAACAGTGTCAGTGAGTCTTTTTCTCCGACATAATAGTCTCAGTGGATCTTTCTGTTGGTAAGTGGTTCTTCTGAACATGATGAAGAAATAGCAAAATCCTTTTTACCCTGTAACTCCACCAGCCCCTTCAGTTTCTATTCATATATACGTAGCTGGCAAACAGTGTGGAAGAACTTCAGAAATAAAAAACAGGTCTTAGCATTTGCTACAATTCAGTCTCATGACCACATTTCACCACAAAAATGAGGTTGGAAAGTGTAATCTAGCTGAGTGTCCCAGAAGAAAACAATACCAGGAATTTGGCCAAGAAACTAGTAGTTTCTATTGTAATTCCCATGGTCTGAGATTGTAAGATGGATTCAAGATCAAGGAGCCTTAGTCAAACTATTAAGGAAGTATTATAATATTTTGGTTGCAAAATGTCAAAGATCTTAGCTAAAGTACTGAGATTATAATAGAAAAGTAGAGTTGTGTAAAAATTATTTTTAACTAATAAAATCAGATGTACAAGTGAGGAGAAATGTAAATAAATGTATTCAACTGTATACACAATTGAAACCATGGAATAAACCTGTATTCAACTCAAGACATATGGTTACAAACTTATTGGTATCAACAATGAAAAATATTCCACAATAATCTATTGGAGGGGGGAGAAATGAACAAGATATGATTTTCTTCTTCAAAAAAGCATTCTTTTTTTACTAAGATTGAATATATAGAGTATGAGGTGTACGTAGACATTATACTAGGATGACTAACCATGAAAATAAAGAACAGAGCAAGTCTATAAATTAAAGAAAAACAAAACAACTCAAACTCATTGTCATTGAGTGGGAACCAACACATAGCTCATCTTCCAACAGATTTTCAGAAGGTGTAAATTGTCCCGGAGGAGAATGCCCATCTTTCTCCTGAGAAGCACCCGATGGATTCAAAGTGGATGCTTTTGAACTGACATACAATTCCTCACTCCTAGGCCACCAGAGCTTACCTAGTCTATACTTAGAGGCCTATACAGAGGCTACCTACAGAGAATTCTAGTGGTTTAATGGTAAGGAGTTGAGCTGTTAGCCCAAAGGCAGGCAGTTAAAACACATCAACTGCTTCATGGGACAAAGATAGGAAACTTCCTCAATGTCCTCCTCTGTGAATTACAGCTTCTGGAAACACACTGCAGGGTTAGTTATGAGCTGTTTTCAATTTGACAGCAATAAACAACAACAATGTAGAGGCTATGACTATAGTCATAATCATTCGCAAAGTAATAACTGAAACCAATGTGAAGCTAAATGAGTTACAAAAATAATGAAGACAGAATACCAAGAAGAAAAAACATTGCTGTTGCATACAGCTAAAAGTTTACTATGCCTCAGAGCACTGAACAATGACTAGGGTTGACAGAAGAATTGATGCTTCTGAGTTGTGGTGCTGAAGAAGAGTGTTGAACATACCATTCACTACCAAGAGAACAAACAGGGTTATCCTTGAGAGGGTGAAACCAGGCTGCTCCTTGGAGGCAAAGATTTTGACACTTTGTCCCACATACTTTGGGCAAGTGTCCAGGAAGGATAAGTCTCTGGAGAAGGACATCATGGTTTCAAGAATGGATGGACAGTGCAGGAGAAGAAGACCTAGGATGAAAAAGATTGACACAGTAACTGCGGTAAAGGGGGTAGATGTGTCAGAGACAGTGAGACTGGCTCAGGATAGAGTACATTTGAGAGCTATTGTACAGAGAGTCTCTATGAGCCACGGGCAATTCAATGGCACATAACAACCACAAGAGTTTGCAATAAAGAGAAAATGTATTAATGATTGTCAAAGTCGGATTTGAAAATGAGACCAGTGTGAGGATGGGGAATTCACTGGGCTGGTTGTGCTGGTTGTGATATATGATTGGCCATTACCGATATAAAAAAAAATCGTCATTTTCTGTAATCTGGTTTTTAATAAGTAGACTCATTCCTAACTATCTTTGTTCTTCCACTGATATGTATGTTATACTGTAGCATGTTATCTTAGATTCCAAAATACTGTGCATTTTATAATCATGTGTGGTAAAATTGAGAGGTGATTCTGGTTTCTCCCCTAAAATGCAGGCCTCTCAGGGCATAAACTATGCCTCAATTTACCTTCTTTTCTCACACATTGTACCTGGACAGGGGTCATGCTTAATAATTGAATGTTCTACAAGTGAATTATTATTATTACTGTTGTTAGGTGTTGTTGAGTACAACCCATAGTGACCCTATGAACAAAAGATTTGAACCCTTTCCTAACCTGTGCCATCTTCCACTTTCTGACACACTAAAGCTCATGGCAACAGTCACTGTATCAATCCACTGGGTTCAGGATCTTCCTTTCCTTTGCCAACCCTCTGCAGTTCCAAGCATAATGTCACTGTCCAAGGAATAGCCTCTTTTAGCAACATGCCCAAAGGATGTGAGGCAAAGCTTGATCATCTTTGCCTCCTCTCCAAGACATATTTGCTTGTTCTTTGGGCAACCCATGAGATCTTCAGTACTTTTCTCAAACACCACAGCTCAAAGGCATAAATTCTTTTTCTGTTATCCTTATTAATTGTCTAGCTCTGAGATGCATAGCAAGTGATCAGAAAGACCATGGCCTGACTCAGACATAGCTTAGTCCTCAAACTGAAAAATGGATTGGTGAACTGTATTTTTCTCTTATTTGTGTCCTTAAATGAAACCTAACAGAGTGTTTAGCAAACAGGACATGAAAAGATAACTATTTGCTGTACTATTAAATCTTGAGTGTTGGAGTGGTAGTGATGGGTTGGTGATGATGCAACCTCTGAATCACAGATTGTTCTATTAAGGTCCAGAGGTAACTGATAAACTCATGAACTAAAAGGGACTTTTCTTCAAAAATAGTAGCTGTCTTTGGATTTACTGCATCTAAGCACAAAGGTAACTATAAAGATTAGAGACAAAAGTTGTGGATAAGGATGATCACTAAACACAGTAACTTTATTAATACTCTGGACTTTTCTCTCCTTCATATTAAAGAAGCCATGAGAGAAGAAAACCAGTCCTCGACTTCGGGCTTCATTCTCCTGGGAATTACTGGCAAGCAGGAGCAGGAAGACGTCTTCTTCATCCTCTTCCTGTTTATTTACCCCATCACATTGGTTGGAAACCTGCTCATCATCTTGGCCATCCACTCTGACAACCGCCTTCACAATCCCATGTACTTTTTCCTTGCCAATCTCTCCTTTGTTGACATTCTGTTCTCATCTGTGACTGTCCCAAAGATGCTAACAAACTATATTTTGAACAGTAAAGACATCACCTTCGGAGAATGTCTAACACAGATGAATTTCATGATTGCCTTGGCCAACACAGATAGTTATATCTTGTCTGTGATGGCTTATGACCGTGCTGTGGCCATCAGCCGCCCCCTTCATTATACAACGATTATCAGCCCAAGGTCTTGTATCCTGCTTGTTGCTGCGTCATGGGTGATTGCAAACACCAATGCCCTTCTACACACTCTGCTTACAGCCAGTCTATCCTTCTGTGGCAACAAGGAAGTGGCCAACTTTTACTGTAGCATTATCCCTCTGCTCAAATTATCCTGTTCTGATATTCACTTTAATGCGAAAATGATGTATGTAGGGGTTAGTATATTCTGTGTGCCATTGATAGGCATCATTATCTCCTATGTCCAGGTCTTTGCCACGGTGCTGCGGGTTCCATCCACCAAAGGCTTGCTCAAAGCCTTCTCCACCTGTGGCTCCCACCTCACAGTTGTTTCTTTGTATTATGGGACAGTGATGGGTACGTATTTCCGTCCTCTGACCAGTTATGGCCTAAAGGATGCAGTGGTGACTGTAATGTACACAGCAGTGACGCCAATGCTAAATCCTTTCATCTACAGTCTGAGAAATCGGGACATGAAGGCTGCCTTGAAGAAACTTTTCATCAGGAGAATGTCCTCATAACCAATGTAAGCTCATCCAGTGAAGACAATTATCACCATCAAGGATTCATTTAATGGTCCAGCACAATGTTATCACCCTCAAAGAGTCATCTCTGATCTTTCTAGGTAGAAAATTCCTCTTCTCAGAAACCTTGTACTAGTTTTCTGAAACATCTTACTAACACTTTATACTCATTTTTGCTCCTCTTGGCAAAGTGAATTATAGAAATATTGGGTTCAAATCCCAATTATCCCATGAACTAGCACAGTAAACTTGAAAAGATTTGAACCTACACTTACACCCTGACGTGTTATCATCTATCCAGCCTCCGGCCAGGGTTGAGAAGATCACATAAACTCATGCTTTAAATATAAGTCAATATTGAAATGCGGTTTTATGGCACTACTGTATTTAATCATGCTTACTATGCTTATAGGTAGCTGAGATACAGTGGTTAAAGCACCCAGTTGCTAACACAAAGGTCAGTGGTTCAAACCCACTGATTACTTCATGGCTAAATGATGTGGCACTTTGCTTCTGTAAAGATTTGAAACCTTAAGACCCTTTGGGATGTTCTACCCTGCCTTACAGGGTCACCATGTGTTGGAATCAACTTGATGGCAGTGATTTACATTATTTTACTCCCTTTGTCTAACAAATTTAGAGAAATAACATGAGGCTGCTATAACAGTTAATGCAATGATTTCCTCTCTTTTTCTTTGATATTCATTGTTGACTCACAGTTGTGGTACTAGAGTGAGGTTTATTAGAGAAATAAGTTAGGAGGTGGGAAAGGTAAAGAATGTCTTATAATACAAGTCCAGATTTAGTTATAAGTCAGCTTTCCTTCAAGCTTCTGTCAGAACAGTAAAACCTTTAACTATGGCCAGCACAAGTGCAAGAAGCCTCAGGTCCCACATTGTCACAGTTTCCCCACAGCAATGGCACAATCTCCCCACCACCATCACCAGGGTCTCACTACCAGAGTCTTGCTCTCACAAGGATCTTGTTCCCATCTCCCTCAAGTCTTGCTGCCCAGTGTGGAAAGCACTCTTTCTCTTACCCTAATCCCATTGCTGTTGATGATCTGTAAGACCATGTGCCTACAGTTAAGGTAGATGGATACCAGAGAGGGCTAAGATAATGGCTAGAAAAGCCAACTTTTAAGTTATTACCACACTTGGCATTTCTCAAAGTGAAAAAAAAGTTCAAGATACAAATTGCAATACTGAAGGATTCAATGGCAAAACTGTTTAATGATGTTGGAAGCATCAAAAGAAAATGTAAGGAATACCCAGTCACTGTACCAGAAAGAATTAGTAGACATTGAAACATTTCAGGAAGTAGTATACGATCAAGAAACAATGGTAAGGAAGGGACAAGTCCAAGCTACACTGAAGGCATGGAGTGGGAAGAATAAAGCCATTATATTTTAAAAAATTGATATAATGGCAGCTAACATGTTTAAACAAACATATGCAGACCTGGACGTGCTCACTAGTCTATACCAAAAAATCCTAGAAGACAAGCTATCTGGCCAAATGACTAGAAAAGACCTACATTTATCCCCATTTCAAACAATATTGTGTGGTATTTACCAAACAATATCATTAATAACACATACAAGTAAAATCTTATTGAAGATTATACTAAAATTACCAGATTAGCACATTAACAGGGGGAGAAAACCCACCAAAATAGGGAACTGACAGAAATTCAAATGGAATCCAGGAGAGGCCATGGCAGAAGGGATATCATTGTTGATGTCAGAAAGGCAAAGAATACTAGAATAATGTCTCTTTGTCTTTTGTGTATTATGAAAAGTCACTGGACTGTTCCAATCATAGCAAATTATAGATAACTTTGAGAAGAATAAGAAGTCTAGAACAATCAGCTGGGCTCATGCAAAACCTATACATAGACTTAGAAGCTATTGTATGAAAGATCAAGGAAAACAACATGGTTTAAAATCAGTAAAAGTGTGCATCAGGGTTGTATTCTTTCTCCATATTTATTCAATCTTTATGAAATCATATGAGAATCTGGACTATATCAATAGGAATGTAGCATTAGGAAGAAACAAGACTCATCAATAAATTGAATTATGAAGCTGACACAACCTTGTCTGCTGAAAGTGAAGACTCTAAACACTTGCAGTGGAAGGTCAAAGACTACAGCTTTCAATATGGAATACATCTCAACATAAAGATAACAGAAATCCTGACCACTGAACAAATAGGCAAAATTCTGATGAATAAAGACAAGATTGAAGTTGTGAACTATTTCATTTTACTTGGATCCACCATTAACAACCAGAATAGCAAGGGTAAAGAAATCAAAAGACATGTTGAATCAGGGAAAAGTGCTATCTCCAAAAAAAGTACCTCTCCAAAGTGCTAAAGAGTAACTATGTCACTTTAAAAACTGAGGTGCACCTGATCCAAGCCGTGGTCTTTTCAATTACTTGTTATGCATCTGAAAGTTGGACAATGAGTAAGGATCACAGAAGAACTAATGCTTTTGAATAATGATATTGGAGAAGAGAGCTAAATACCTGATGGACTGCAAAAAAGAACAGGTAAGTCTCTCTTTGAGGATGCAACCAGGGTCCTCCTTAGAGGCAAGGAAGGTGAAACTTCATTTCATATATATTGGGCATGTTGTCAGGAGGAAACAGTCCTGGGGGGAAAAAAACCCCGTCATGCTGGGAAAGGTGGAGGCTCAGAGAAAGTGAAGAAGACTTCCAACAAGATAGATTTATTTACATGGTGACTGCAAAAATAGGCCCAAGCCAGGGAGAAAAATGCAACAATCAATGACTAGAAATCCAAAATCTCTGTGAACGTTCATTAAAATTAATAAAATAAAATTAAAAGAATAGGCCCAAGCATATCAGAGACTGTTAGCACAGTGTAGGATAGAGTACAGTTAAAATCTGTTGTTAATAGAGTCAATATGAATTATAGTCAAGTTGACAACCCCTAACAATATTTGTCAATTTTCATCAACATTTGTCATTTTAACAGTTTTAAAGGGGGGAATTCAGTGGCATTAATTATATTCAGTGTTGTGCAACTGTCACCACCATCTCTGTATTTTTTTATTTACCTCTTATTGTGATCTGAGTGAGTTCATAGAGAGAATTTTTTTTCCATTCCACAATACATAAATGTTTCATGACATTAGAGAGAAAAAACCAGCAAGGGCTGGACAAAAGCTCTAGAGTTCAACTGTACTATGTTATGTAATTGTTAAGTGCTGTTGAGTCACAGGCAACTCATAGTCACCCTATGAATGAAAGTCCTGGACACTTCCTGTATAACTTTCGTCCTTTCTCCAGGTTCATAGGGTTTCCAGAAGCAATCTATTGTGGAAGTGGATGCCACTCCTGCTTCCAAGCTTGTTTTAACTGGGGAGCTTCACCAAACACTGTCCACCATGGGTAACAGTATTCGGCTTCACAGCAACCACGAGTTACCTCTGTATAGCAAGTGGACTTACTAGGGTTACACGACCTAGAAGAATGTTTCACCAAAAGCAATTAAAGGCAGGCCTGAGGGCCGTGGAATAGAGTCACCCACCTTTGGCTTGGGCAACTGTACTATAGTTCTTTTATTTAAGAGGATGACTATAGAATTTTGCAGAACTGCTGATGAGAACAGTGACATTTCAACAAATATTTTAGAAAAGCTTACCGCAGAATTTGAACCCTGCAGTCAAACCTCCTGGAAGCCAACCCTTCCTCCTAGAAAAGATTTCAAAACTATTGCTCTTGGGATCTACTGCTTCCTCTCAGGATGAAGTTGGAGGAGTTTGCAAATGACACTCAACAATTATTCTGAGCGACCTGAGGGAATTGAGCTTCAAAAGATTTTATAACCTAGTGAATTATTCCAAATTGCCTTTATGCTATGACTGGTTGTTTCCTTAGAAGGAAACTGAAGGACTCTTCCTGAATAGCTCTAACCCCACAGGTTTTAAGCTCTGTTTGCTGCTTCAACTCTGAGACTGGGAAACTCAAGGCTCCTGTTTCCAGTCCATCCCAATCCTTTTTCCTCTATTTCAGGAACAGGAGGTGACTGATCTGTGCTCCAGGCTAATTGCTGGCCCTTCCCAGCATGCTCCCAAAAAGTATAGTTGGCCAGATGGCTGTAAAATTCCTACTGTGAAAGAACAGTGAGAGTCACATGGCCAGGAATCTTTTTCACAACACTTGAGCTCAGTACAGATTCCTTAAACAGGGTGAAGCAAAGTCTTTATGACATCAAAGTATGGCTAGCTTTTAACTGAGCACTTACTATGCATTGTGTTATTTCTAGTGACTTTCACAGAATTCCACAGAGGTAAGTAGAATTGGTTAGTCATTTTTGTCAAATGAAAAATAAAATCACAGGAAGGTAGTCCTGACTTGGTTTCTCTTATTTAAATGTTATAGCCTGAATTAATAGTGGTGGAGGGACCGTGAGTGGTTGTATATGCACATTTTTTTTAATAACTTACTATTGTCCTTGCACCTAACTGAGTTTTTAAATGTTGCTCTATTGGTCAATAATTTAATTTAGTTTCTTCATTATAATTTAAAGTATTAATTTATCCAAAGATGTATGTTTATATTCAACAAAAGATCTCCTATCTATATGATCATAAAGTGTTAATATAACCCATATCCACTATACTAATTCCTAGTTCCTAATGAATAAAGTACAAAGTCCTTGCTTTGGTTTAAAATCCTCCACAATAATAATCCAAAACTTCTCTTTAATATTAATTTCTTCCTACTTCTTTTCCTGAACCTTCTACTTGCTCCTGATTAAGTGCCTGAATTTACATCTCATTGCCTGAACTCTGTCTTTGAGTTCTTCTTCAAGATAAATAACCTGAATGTCATCTCTTAGGTGACACATAGACAATAGTTTTAAAGAGGCACACTCATTTACAGTTGTGTTTTATAAATGTCATTTTGTACCGAGTCAGCAGAGATCTCTGTAAAGAAACCTGGATGAGATATAAGGGTCAGAGACAAGAAACGAAGTGATAGCTTGAAGAGGTTGTAAAACTGAGGAAGATTCCTTTAATGACTAGCCAGTTGCCTTCTGTTCTATCCCTACTCATGGAAACCCTCTGTGTTGCAGAACAGAACTGTGCTCCATAGGGTTCTCACGGTTGTGACTGTGGGCATATATCATCAGGCCTTTCTTCTAGTCATCAAACCACCAACATTTAATTAATAGCCAAGTGCTTAATCATTTGCATTATCTAAAAATTCTTCTTTTAATTATTAAAGGTACATTATGTGTTTATTGTTTAATGGGAAAGAGCTGATATTGATTGAAATAGATGTTGGAGGAAGAGAAAATCCAGCAGCTGAAAGAATTGATGGAGCAATATATCTGAAGAAATAAAAGGGAGTAATAATGAGAAGATGGATATGGATACACATTTTTATTTGATTCTTCCAGGAAAAAGAACAGGATATAGAAGTATGTGTGTAAAAATTATGTACAGAGTTAAATATTGAGAAATTGTTCCCTATGAATAAGAATAAGAAAAATGACACCCAAACTTCTGTGAGATTTTTATGTAGATTGTGAGTTTTGAGAAGAGGGACAAAAATCTCGTGGGCTGAGTAGGAAAAGAAGAAGAAAGTTTTACTGAAAAGCATTGTGAGTCCAAATGGAATTGAGAATCATGACTTTTACCCCTCAGTTTGTTGATTCTCCTCTATCCCTCTGCTACTCAGGAAAAAGAAAGTGAAAAATATGGGCAGATTGTGTTAGGGATGAGTCTTTGTTGGTGAGATGGTGACATGGGCTGCAAGCAGGTAGGCATGAAAGTCCTATAACTGGATTGTCTACCTGATATGTAATAAAAAGGTTAAGAGACCAGAATCTATCCTTGAGTCATAGAGCAATTATGGACAAAATCATGAACCAACAGTAGCAGCACTGACAAGTAAGTAACAGTGCAAATGATTGGTATAATTCATCCTTAACTGCACTTTTAAAAAAATAATTTTAATGCGCATTACAGAGATTTTGGATTTCCATTCATTCATTGCTGCACTTCTCTCCCCACCCAGCCCAGTTCGCTCCTCCCTGGTACACAATCCCACTGTACCCCTCCCACTGCCCCAAGTACATTCCACTATGCAACTTTAATTGTGGACTCTTGTGATAACCATAATACCCTATCATACACATCGCTTTTAAATTATTCACTCTGTCATCTGCTTCAGTGCAGTATACACAATTTATCCAGTTTTTCTCAGTCTTACCCCAACCCTGATATCAGTCCCATTTTACAGTAGTGGCACCATGCAATATTTGTCCTCTTGTGACTGAGATATTTCACTCAGCATAATGTCTTCCAGGCTCACCCATTTTGAATAATATTGCATGAGTTCCTTGTTTTTCAATGCAGCATAGTATTCCATTGTGTGAATATACCACATCTTCTCTATCCACTCGTTTGTTGATGGGCAGCTGGGTTGTTTCCAACTCCTTGCTATTGTGAACAGAGCTGCGATAAACATGGGTGTGCATACATCTGCTTGGATGTCAGTTATGGTCTCTTTGGGATATATTCCCAGTAGTGGAATTGCTGGGTCAAATGGCATTTCTATTTGGAATTTATTGAGAAAGTGCCATACCACCTTCCACAGTGGTTGCACCATTTTACATTCCCACCAATAGTGAATAAGGGTTCCAGTTTCTCCACAACCTCGCCAGCATTTGTTGCTTGCTGTTCTATTAAATTTTGCTATTCTGACTGGGGTGAGATGATATCTCATAGTTGTTTTGATTTGCATCTCTCTTAGAGTTAGGAATTTTGAACATTTCTTCATGTGCTTGTTGGCCATCCAAATGTCTTCTTTGGTGAAGTGTCTGTTCATATCCTGTGCCCATTTTTCAATTGGATTATTTACCTTTATCTTGTTGTGGTGCTCAAGCATTTTAGAAATTCTAAATATAGGTCCCTTATCTTTTTCCCAGTCTGTGGCTTCCCTTTTTACCCTTTTGGAGAAGTTTTTGGATGAACTGCACTCTCAATGTGCTGCATCTAACCTGAATCTTTCTTCTTTTCTCCTCTCCTCTTTAAACATGATTTACAGCCCCTCTGAAAGCAACACTCTATCTCCTTCCCTCAAGGACTCATGGACTTGAGCTAATTAGCTCAGTGGCCATGCTCTGAGCTCAGTTACCACCCAACATCTGTGAATATTTCTTATAGGTTAAATTTGTTTGGTATTGTTAAAGCATATAATATGACAATATTTGATATTGTTATAAATATTGTTAACAATATTATTAAAGCAATTAAATTAAAATATTGTTAACAATATTGTTAAAGCAATAACATAACAAAAACTCATCATCTAGATTTAGTAAATAGAACATTTGGTCATATTTTCTTCAAAATTCTTAAGAAATAAATTATCCAGATACAGTTCTTCTCCTTCAAAGTCTTATTTTCCTTTCACTAAAAAGATAACAACTATTCTGGAGCTTGTAGTATATTCCAATTCAGGACTTATACTTTTACTACATATGTATATTATTGTATGTATTAAAATTTATTTATGAGGTATGTCATGATACAGATTGTCAAAATCCTTGGTTTTTTTTTCATTATTGCACTTAGTATCCATATGAATTGATTTTAACTATATACAGAGTCCAGTAATAAAACAGGACATTTCTCTTCTTGGTGCACCATTTCTGTTTTCTCTGTAATAATGTACATCCTTATGAATGTCTTCTTGACACATATGCCAGAGTTCCTCTGAAGTGCAATCTCTGAAAGAAATGGCCAGATCAGGAATATATTAATGTTCAACTCTACTAGATTACCTACCCAATAGGCTTCAACAGTGGTTATACTAATTTAGAGTTCCAGCAATGAAGCATACAAGCTTCATTTTCCCATTTGTTTCATTTTGTTAATCTAATCGAATTCATGAAAAGGTCAGTTTTTGCACTTACTCCAAGATTATGAATATTACATTCCATTTTGAGGGTTTGTGCATGCAGATTGCTGATTATTAATGAAGTTGAACATCTTTTCATTTGCTTGCTAGATATCCCAGTATCTTTTATTTGTTTCTAATTTTTGCCCACTACTTCCTACTGGATTTGGGTGTAGGAAGGGGTGTGTGTGACTCTTCTATGTTCTAAATACTAATCCTTTCTAGACTATTATGCATGATAGATATTTCCAGTCCATGACATTTCCCCCTTTTTTCTATTATATCATTTCATATGTTTTTCATTTATGTTAATATTACAAATTTTGCATATGTTTTCAGTTCTTTACATCTGGTTCAATAAGCCAATTCTAATTCTGATACCATAAACATGTTTTTTAAACAAAATGTCTCCTAAAATATTTGACATTTTGCTTTCGTAATTAATCCTTTAGAAATTAGAGTCAGACATTATTTCCTTATATACAGGAAACCAGTTGTTCCAGCCCTCTTTTCCTCATGTATTTCTTTTTTTCTTTTTATAGGGGCCGCAGAACGGCTCCTCATGTATTTCTAAACTAACTCATTTCATGTTCCAATTTCTAATAGGTATTTGGCTTGTTTCTGGACTTTACATTTAACCTGGGGAGCTCTGGTGGCTTAATCCATAGGGAGTTGCACTGTTAGGCTGCTTTGTTAATCCAAAAGCTCCACCAGTGATTCCTTGGAAGAAAAGATAAGCAGTCTCCTTTCATGGGATTTACAGCCTCAGAAACCCAGTAGGGGCTCATCTATGAATCAATCCTGACTTGACAGCAATGGGTCTTCAGTTTTCGCAAGTACTAGGAGCCCTGGTGGTACAGTGGCTAAACAATCTGCTTCTACCATAAAGGTAGACTGCTTAAATTCACCATCTACTCGGCAGGAGAAAGCTGTAGTGGTCTAGAGATTAGCACTTTTGGAACCCCTGTGGGATAGTTCTTTTGTATCTTAAAGAGTTGTTCTGAGTCAGAATCTATTTGAATGTAATGAGTATAAGGTTTTGTTGGGAGATTGTACCAGTATTATGGCTCTATTTGAATCATCACCATTAAAAACATAATAAATAGTTTTTGACAGAGTAATTCCTCTCGTCTTACTCTTTTCTCTCAAGTTGACTTAGCTCTTCTTGACTTTCTATTCTTCTACATACATTTTAGGATCAGTTTGTCATTTTCCATGTTTTGAAAATCTGTGGTATTTTTATTGAGTTGTTGTTGTGTACCCTCAAGCCAAAACCAACCCATAGCTGACCCTACAGCAGCTTTTCAAAGACAGTAGTTGTTCAGGAGGAGATTGCCCATCCTTCTCCTGCTGTGCTGCTGGTGGATTCAAGCCACATGCCCTCGGGATTACAGTGCAGCTTCTTGCCACATCAATTTATACATCAATTAGAGAATTGACTTTTTTACGACATTGAATCTTTCTATTTGTTAATATTTCAAATCTTCCATTTATTTAGATTTTCTTTTTTGCTTTTCAGTTAAATTTTGTCATTTTTTTATATTGGTCAAAGCTCTCTTTCTTACAATATGTCTACTCTAAATCTGTTACTCAGTGCTTAATCGCTGTGCCTCCAGGATTCCTTTAGTTTCTATCTAGAGTTCTTAAAATTTCACTTGTTATTGGGAATAGAGGCCACTGGGTAACAAAAATGATTTGCACTCAACTAATAAACTAAATGTTGGCAGTTTGAATTTATCCAGCAGTCACATGATAGAAAAGCTGGGTAATTCATATAGTTTATAGCACCAAAACTCCTAATTTTTATATAAATTACATCTACTCACTAACATATATAGTATATATAATCTGTGATACATGGGAATATCATGAGTTGATTCCAACTCTACAGTCACAGGTTTTGACTTTTTGGTTTTATTGTGAATGGCCGTGTGTTCTTTATTAAAACTGTGTTTTCAAAGTGATTGCTAGAGATTAATAGTGGCCTAGTCTGTGTGGCATTGTGCTGCTAAGCGAAAGGTTTCATCACCTCGGTGGTTTGAATCCATCAATGACTCTATGAGAGAAAGACCAGCAATCTCCTCTTGTGCAATTTATAGTATCAGAAACTAAAAGAGAATGGTCAGCTGACAGTTGGTTTCAACTCAGTGACAGAGAGTTTGAGGGTTTATTTTTTTTTTAGTTATTGCTACTTATAACACAATATGGAGTAATATTGGTTTCTAAAAACTATTTATATTCAGTAAACTTCTCTGAACTCTTCTTAGTTCATATAAAGATTCCATTGGCTTACAAATGTCTTTGTAGACAATCCTATTTTCTGTGACTTCTATCCACTTTGTTCTTTTTTCCCGATTTTTATATGACAAATGTCCATCTGTTCTTTTCACAGGCAGGGCAACACTTCTTAACTCTTCCCTGATTTGTCCTGCTTGCTCTCTTTTGCCAAATAGACATTAACATGCCAGACTCCAGTGTTTTGTGCTTTCTCTTTGTTTCTCAATGTAAAAGCTAGAAGTTTTTATTTGTTTGCTTTGAATTTTTTCCTTAATTTGTATGATTTACCTAGAATATTGTGTATTTTAATAAGAATGTGATATATCAGCATTAACTTAATTTGCCGAGTTTTCAAGAGGTCCACCCCTGAAATCTTCCACTGCCACCTTATATTAACCGACCAGCTTTATTAAAGCCTCCATCTTTGTTGAATCCTTCCAACTCTGAGATACTGTAATCTTCTGTGATGATAGAGAAAAGTCCTTGAGAAGAAGAAACAATGTTCCTTTAGAAACAGAGGTGGAAAACACATCACATTTTAAAGAAAGATCTCATCCGACTTGCATCCTTTGAAGCTAAAATATAATTTAGATATACTATAGGAGACCTTGAGAATTAGTGGCTAAATTAATTATAGCTTGCATTCATTATTAAGTAGAGGTCACTAAGAAAAAATTACTGCATTACAGTGAAAAAAAAGATCACAACATTTATGTTCATTTAAACAAATATTTATTTCTCTCCTCTGTAACAATCCCAGTGGTATTTTTACTGGTAGGTGTCTCTTCTGAACTGGTGAGAAAGAAATACAGCCCTTTCTACCATGTTACTCCACAATACCATTTAGAGTATATTCATATGTATCCAGCTTGCAGTGGAAGAAAGAATGTAGAAGAATTAAAAAACTTACTCTAGCATTAACAAGCTAATGATCACATCTCCCTACAAAGGAGGCTGGGAAATGCAGTCAAGTTGAGAGTCCTGGTAGAAGTGACAATCACATGGATTTGGGTGAGTAACTGATAGTCTGTTGCTACAATTGCTGTGGTATCAGAATGCAAGATTGATCAAATAGAGGTAATCGATTCCAATGGTACACAACAAGAGGAAAGTCAAGTTATTAAAAGGGCATTCCAATATTTAAGGTGAAAGATGATACAGGTTTAAACTGAGATTATAACAGAAAAGTAGAGTTATAGAGAGCTCTTGTGGCCTACTGGCAAGAAGCTGCACTGCAATTCTAGAGGTACGTGATTCTAATCCACCAGATGCTCTGCTGGAGAAGAAGGGGCAATCTCCTCCTGTACCAGTCAGATCTGATTTGACGGTACACACACACACACACACACAAAGTAGAGTTATATAAGAATTCTTTTAAATGAAGAATCGATAATATCAGATGTACCAGAGAGGGCAAAAGTCAGTTAAGCGTGCCTGTTAGCATGCTACACATGAGGAACCCTTGGGACAAACCTGGATTAAATTCAAGAAATTCTGATAAAAACCCATTTGTGTCAACAATGAAAACTACTCCATAACAACCTCTTGGGAAAAATAAAAATTTTCTAGATGTGGTTTTCCTCTTCTAAAAAGCATTCTTTCTACTTAGGTTGAATGTGTAAAGTATGACGTTTGGGTAGACATTATGGCAAGATGACTATGAATACATGTGAAAGATGGGTCAAGTCTAACAACAGAGGCTTTTATAGAGGCTATGATTATAGTCATAGTCATTGACAAAGTGATCACTGAAAACACTGTGGAGCTTGATGAAAGATCAAGTATATAGATCTTAAAAAAACACACACAAAACCTTAACAACTCATACCCAACATAGTTGAGACAGAACCAACTCACATATATCTGACCGTCCAGTGAGATTTCAGAAGCTGTAAAATCACATGAGAGGAGCTTGCCCATCTTTCTCCTGAGGAGCAGCTGGTGGACTCCAACTGCTCGCTGTCTTTGCACTGACAGTATAACTCCTTACCAGTATTGTTGAATTCCACAATCTAGCGAGAGAGGAGATAGGATACATCTCCTCTCCATGCCTTTTCAATCTATATGCAGAACAGATCATCGGCGAGGCTGGGCTCTATGAGGAGGAATGTGGCATCAGGATTAGAGGAAGATGCATCAACAACCTTCATTATGCAGATGACACAATCTTGCTTACTGAAACTGAGGAGGACTTGAGGCATTGGCTGCAGATGGTCAAGGACTGCAGCCTTCAATATGGACTGAAGATTCCAAACCGCTATGCTTTAGGAATAATATGTAATAAAATTAACACGTGGTTCTGGCTTCTCCATTAAATTTTAGGATTGTGAGGAAAGAAATTATGCCCAATTAATGTTCTTTTCTCCACTGCAGAACCTGGACAGGTCTCACACTTAATAACTATACGTTCAACAAGTGGACTGATGAGCTGTATTTTTCTCAGATTTGTTATTTTCCATTAAATCTAACATTGTGTCTAGCAAATAAGGCAAGAAAATTTTATTATTTGTTGTATTATTAAATCTTGAGTGTTGGGTGATAGTACTGGATTGGATAGTTTTGTCACCTCTGATTCACAGATTGCTCCCAGAAGTGTCTAGGTGTGATAATTACTATCACCAACTGAAAGGGACATCCACCCTCAAATACTAGCTACCTTTGGATTTACTAAACCTAGGAAGAGCAATGGTGTCACTCTGGAGACTAAGGTCTGTCTGATACAGGCCATGGTCTTTGCAATCACTTGTTATGTGTCAGAGAGTTGGACAATGACTAGGGTGGTTGGAAGAAGAATTTATGCCTTTGAGCTGTGGTGCTGGAGACGAGTATTGAATATACCAGGGACTGCTAAGAAAATGAACAGGTTCATCCTGGAGAGGGTTAAACAAGGTTGCTCCTTGGAGGCAAGGACTCACTCTGAAGCTTCATCTGACTTACTTTGGACATGTTGCAAGGAGGGACCAGTCCTTGGAGAGGGACGTCATGCTTGGGAGGGTGAAGGGACAGCGCAGGAGAGGAAAACCCTCTATAAGGTGGATTGATTCAGTGAGTGGGGTAATCGGGGTAGGTGTGTCTGAGACGGTGGGACTGACACAGGACAGAGCAGGGTTTAGGGATGTTGTACATAGAGTGGCTATGAGTAGCAAGCGACTCAACGGCACATAACAACAACAACAACAATAGGCAGAAAAGTAACTAAATTTTGTAGCCAAAGTGGGAAGTAGTAATTTCACTAAAATTCTGAATTCTTCTCCCTTTCGTACAAAAGGAGCCATGAAGGAAGAAAACCAGTCCTCTACTTCGGGCTTCATTCTCCTGGGAATTACTGGCAAGCAGGAGCAGGAAGACGTCTTCTTCATCCTCTTCCTGTTTATTTACCCCATCACATTGGTTGGAAACTTGCTCATGATCTTGGCTATCCACTCTGATGCGCGCCTTCACAATCCCATGTACTTTTTCCTTGCCAATCTCTCCTTTGTTGACATCCTGTTCTCATCTGTGACTGTCCCAAAGATGCTAACAAACTATATTTTGAACAGTAAGTACATCTCCTTTGGAGGATGTCTAGCACAGATGAATTTCATGATTGCCTTGGGTAACACAGATAGTTATATCTTGTCTGTGATGGCTTATGACCGTGCTGTGGCCATCAGCCGCCCCCTTCATTATACAACGATTATCAGCCCAAGGTCTTGTATCCTGCTTGTTGCTGGGTCATGGGTGATTGGAAATACCAATGCCCTTCTCCATACCCTGCTTACAGCTCGTCTATCCTTCTGTGGCAAGAAGGAAGTGGCCAACTTTTACTGTAGCATTATCCCTCTGCTCAAATTGTCCTGTTCTGATATCCACTTTAATGTGAAAATGATGTACCTGGGGGTCAGTGTTTTCTCTGTGCCATTAATAGGCATCGTTCTCTCCTACATTCAGGTCTTTGCCACAGTCCTACGAGTTCCATCCACCAAGGGTTTGCTCAAAGCCTTCTCCACATGTGGCTCCCACCTCACAGTTGTTTCTTTGTATTATGGGACAGTGATGGGCACATATTTCCGCCCTCTGACCAGTTACAGCCTAAAGGATGCAGTGGTGACTGTAATGTACACAGCAGTGACTCCAATGCTGAATCCTTTTATCTACAGTCTGAGAAACCGGGACATGAAGGCTGCCTTGGGTAAACTCTTCAGCAGGAGAATTTCTACATAATCATTTTAAACTGGAGCTATAAATCTCCATTAAAGAGTCATTTAATGATCCAACATAATGTCATCTCCCTCACTGATCTTTCTAGGCATAAAATTCCTCTTCTCAGAAATCTTATACTAATTTGCTAAGATATGCAAACACTTTGAACACTTTGCTCCTTTTAGCAGACAGGAAATACAAAAATATTAAGTTAAAGTTCTAGTTGTGCCATGGGTTAGCACCGAAAATTTAAGAAAGTCTGAACCTAGACTTCCACATCTACATGTTAGAAATAAAGATCTCTGTTTGGCCTAGACCGTAGGGTTGAGAAGATCACTGAACTTATACTTTGAATATAAGTCTCTATCAAGATGTCAGTTTTACTACACTATTATATTTAATCACACTATATTTATAGGTAAGCCCTTGCATGAATTACTGCACTACTATCTTTAATCACATTTAATATATTTACAGGTAGCCCTTGAGTGCATGGCTAAGGCACCATTTGCTAACCAAAAGATCAGTGGTTCAAGTCCACTGAAGGGCCCATGAGCAAGATATTTGGCATTCTGCTTTTATAAAGATTGACCTCAACCTGCTGTCAGGAAGTTCTATCTTGTCTTATGGGTTCACCATGAATTGGAATCATCTTTATGGAAGTGATTTAAGTTATTATATTTATAAAGTATAGGAGTTAAACTTCCTTTATCTAACTTAGAGAAATCATGTGAAATGGTTCAGCAGTTAATCATATGAAGTTTTCCTCCACTCTTCTTTAATACTTTACTCACTGGAGTTTATTGTTTCACTATGTGAAATTATAATAACCATAAACATGTATTGGTATATAAGTGACATCAATGTCAAATAAAAATCATAATTAACCTATATGTTAAATCAGTTATTGTTTATCTCACCCATCCTCCTTCAATTCTACAAAAAATGTCATCTGAGGTGATTATTTCCAAAATAATTTTCTATTTTGAAGTTATTTAAGACTCACAAGAAATGGTAAAAAAGTAATAAAATTTTATATAACCATTACAAAACTGTGATCATGAAGAAATTTATTCTAGTAAAATGCTATTAATTCTGATAAAGAGATGAAGAACTGGTTTAGATTTTCTCCATTTTACATGCACTTCTTTGTGTGTGTGTGTGTGTGTGGGCATGCACGCGTGTACATATTTCTATGAAAATTTAACATGTGTGTAAATTCAAATTTACTGTCACCTCAGACAGGATACAGAATTGTTCAGTTACCACAAAAATAGTCTTTGTGTGGATCCTAACAGTTATACCTGTCCCTTAGCTACTATTGATCTGGGTTTGTATTTGAGGTTTATTGTTGTTTTAATTATAAAGTTGTCACTTCAAGACATTATTTAAGTAAACTCATATAATATGCTGCTTAAGATATTGGCACACTATTTTTAATTTCACATCATTCTCCTGAGAATTATACAACTTGCTGCATGTGTCACTATTTACTTAATTTTCCTTTTTTAACTGATTAGTGGTATTGTATTGTATAACACCCCCACACTTAGTTTAATCACTCACCTACTGACATTAGACTTTCACCTAGTTTTTGGCAAGTACAGAGAAAGGTGCTTTGAACATTCTTCTGCAGCACATTTTTTTAAATGCAAGTGATATCCTACAGATTATTCTGCAATTGGTTAACAATTTTTGAGAGATGCCAAACTTGAATTTAAAATTCAAGCTGTAAAGTGGATTTTGGCTGAAAGCAGAAACTACCAGAAAGAGGTTTACTTATGTTTTATTGATTATGCAAAGGCATTTAATTGTATGGATTATAAAAAATTATGACTAATATTTATAAGAATGGAAATCACAGAATTCGTAATTATGTTCATGAGAAACCAAGAAGCAGTTGTAAGAACAGAACAAAGGAACACCGCATTGTTTAAAATCAGGAAAGGTGTACATCAAAGTTGTATCCTTTCTCTGTACCTATTCAGTCTGTATGTTGAGCAAATCATTCAAGAAGTTGGACTATATGAAGAATAATGTGATGTCAGGATGGAAGGAAAACTCCTCAAAAATCTGCATTATACAGATGGCAAAACCTTGCTCATAAAAATACAATATGAAGCGCTTGCTACAGAAGATCAAATACTTGACTGCATATTAGGACATAAAGTAAACCTCAACAAACTAAAAACAACAACAATGTTGAAATAATAGAAAATATCTTCTCAGATCACAATGCCCTAAAGAAAGAAACTAACAAGAGGGTAAAAGAAAAAAGAACACCTACATAGATGCTAAATAACACCTTGTGGAGAACAAATGGGTTACAGAAGAAATAAAATTTTAAGCAAAAAATAATCCTCTAATTTAAATTTAAAATTAAAATACAATAAATCAAAACCTCTGGAAAATAGCTAAGGCAGTCCTCAGCGGTCAGGTCATAGCAATAAACAAGTACATAAAAAAGAAGAAAAGAGCAAAAGAAACTACTTCACACAACACCTACAGCAAATAGAAAAAAGAAAAATAGGCTAAACCCACAACCTCTAGAATACAAGAAATTAGAAGGATAAGAACTTGAATCAATGGGATAGAAAAACAGTTGAAACCATCAGCAAAACCAAGAGCTGGCTCTTTAACAGGGTCAATAAAATAGACAAAGCATTAGCAAATTTAACAAAAGACAAGATATAAATTGCAACAATGAATTAATGGAAATCCAAAATTTCTGTAAATGTTCATTAAAATTAATTTAAGAAAAAGAAATAAAGAGGTGGCATCACAACAAAATTAGCTGAAATTAAATCAGTATCACTGGAAAGAAAAAAATGAAAAGCTATATTATTACTGTCAACAATATATACCCATATATTCCTAGGTTGGAAGGAGGAGTGGCATCCACTTCCAAAATAGCTTACCTCTAGAAACCCTGTGAACCTGGAGAAAGGATGAGAGACGTCCAAGCATTGAGGACTCTCCTTCATAGGGTCGCTATGAGTCACCTGTGACTCAATGACACTTAACAACAACAACAACAACAACATATTCATAGGATCAATATATACCTATATATTTCTACATTGCACTTCTAAAAACTCAACCTTACTCAAAGTGACACCGATAGAAGTGGAACACTTGAACAGACCTATCACAAAATAGGAAATTGAGCAGGTCATAAAAAGACTCCCTCCAAAAAAATGTCCTGGGCCAGGTGGCTTCATGGCCAAATTCTACTAAACATTCAGAGCTGCACTAACACCAATTCCACTTAGATTATTTTTTAAATTATAAAATGAAGGAACATTCCCAGAGATAATTAATGATGAACACATAATCCTAATACCAAAGCCAAGGAAAGACATTACCAAAAAAGAAAACTATAGATCAATATCTCTCATGAACATAGATGCAAAAATCCTTAACAAAATCTTGACCAACAGAATAAAAAAAAAAATAATTCATAACAACCAAGTGGAATTCATAACAGGAATTCAGAGATGATTCAACATAAGAAAAACAATGTACACATCGCATTAACAAAGAACAAGAACCACATGATCTTGTAGATTGATGTAGGAAATTATCTTCAACAAAATGCAACACTCCTTCCTGATTAAAACACTCAGCAAAATAAGAATAAAGGAGAATCTCCTTAAAATAGTGAAAAAGGATATATGCAAAACTAAGAGTCAAAAGGTGGATAGATAATTAATACTGCATTAGATCATATAAGGGCAAGAGCTGTCTTCTTGTTGCTGTTATGTGTCGCCGAGTCGCTTGAGACTCATAGTGACCTTATGTACAACAGCCCTAAACCCTGTTCTGTCCTGTGCCAATTGCACTGTCTCCGACACACTCATCCCGATTACCCGAGTCACTGAATCAATCCACCTCATAAAGGGTCTTCCTCTCCTGCACTGTCCCTCCACCCTCCTAAGCATGATGTCCCTCTCCAAGGACCGGTCCCTCATTGTAACATGTCCAAAGTATGTTAGACGAAGCCTTGGAATCCTAGCCTCCAAGGAGCCGCCCAGTTTAACCCTCTCCAGGATGAATCTGTTTGTTTTCCTAGCTGTCCCTGGTACTCTCAGCACTCTTCTCCAGCACTACAGCTCAAAGGCATAAATTCTCCTTCTATCCACTCTAGTCATTGTCCAACTCTCTGATGTATAACAAGTGATTGCAAAGACCATGGCCTGTATCAGACGCACCTTAGTCTCCAGAGAGACACCGTTACTCTTCAGAACTTTGGAAAGGTCCCTAAACAGCAGACTTTCCCATTGCAGTACTTCTTTTAATTTCCTGGCTACTGGTGCCAAGAGTGTTGACTGTGGAGCCAAGCAAACTAAAGCTGTGTACAATCTCAATCCCTTCACCATCCATCCTGATGCTGCCAGTTGGCCCAGTGGTGAGAATCTTTGTCTTCCGACATTGAGCCTCAATCCATATTGTAGGCTGCAGTCCTTGACACTCTGCAGCAAGCGCTTCAGGTCCTCCTCAGTTTCAGCAAGCTGGGTTGTATCGTCTACATAACGCAGATTGTTGATAGATCGTCCACCAGTCTTGACCCCACATTTCTCCTCATAGAGCCCAGCCTCCCGGATAATCTGTTCTGCATACAGGTTGAAAGGGTATGGAGACAGGACACATCCCTGGCGTATGCCCTTCCCAATTTTGAACCATGCTGTGTTTCCTTGCTCTGTTCTGATAACTGCCTCCTGATCCAAGTATAGGTTTTGCATTAGCATGATCAAGTGTTCTGGGATTCTTAAGAGAATATATAATTGTCTTAAGAGAATACATAATTAAACATTACATGTATTACACCAATCTGGAACAAGGTGTGTGTTGCAAGGAGGGTTGAGGAAGGGAAGACGGGAGGGGAGAAGAAAATGTTCAACAATTTAAAAAAATTAAAACATTTTCAATGTTATTTTCAACATTATTTCAATGTTATTGTTGTTATGTGTCGTCAAGTAGCCTGCAACTCACAGCGACCCTATGTACAACAGCTCTGAAGCCTGCCCTGCCCTAAGCCAGTCTCACTGACTCCAACACACCTACCCCCACTGCCCTAGTTACTGTATCAGTCCATCTCATCCAGGGACTTCCTCTCCTGTGCTATCCCTCCATCCTTCTGAGAATGATATCCTTCTCCAAGGATCAGTCCCTCCTGGCCATATGCCCAAAGTATGTATCACCCTCTCCAATACAGACCTGTTTATTTTCTTGGCCATCCATGGTATGTTCAAGACTCTAGTGTACACAGAAAATCCCAAAAACTGTTAGACCTAGTGGGCCAATTTAGTAGAGTGGCAGGATATAAGATCAACATACAAAAATCAGTTGGATTTGTCTATAGCAACAATGAAAGCACAGAAAAGGAAACTAATACCATTTACAATAGCCAACCACAAGATGAAATATTTAGAAATAAACCTAACTACAGACATAAAAGACCATAATAAGGAAAACTACAAAAGACTACTGCAAGAAATAATAATAAGCCTACCTAAATGAAAAAATATTCCCTAGTCATGGATAGGAAGACTGAACATTGTGAATCCTACCAAAAGCAAACTACAGATTCAACACAGTCTCAATACAAATTCATTCTTCAAGGAGATAGAAAAGGCAATTACCAGTTTCACTTGGAAAGGAAAGAGACCCAGAATAAGCAAAGCTCTTCTAAAAAAAAAAAAAATTAAGTTGGAGGGCATGTCACTACTTGATCTCAAAACCTCTTAAACAGCTGTAGTAATCAAAATAGCATGATACTGGTACAACAGCAGACATATAGATAAATGGAACAAAAGTGAGGATACAGAAATCAACCCATCAACCTATGGTAAACTGATAATAAGAAATAAAACCTAGTAAATAGGGAAGCCTCTTTAACAAACGGTGCAGGCATAACTGGTTATCTGCCTGTGGAAAACTAAACCAGCATTACCCATCCATCCTTCTCCCATGGAGCAGCTGGTGGATTTGAATCATGTACCTTCAGGATTTCAGTGCAGCTTTGTAGCACTAGAACTCCCTTGTAGATTGTTTTAATTTTGAGGTTAAATGGCTAGTCTATAGATGTTCATGATATTATTAGAGAGAGAGAAAGGGACAAAGGAATAGATGTTGCCTTTTTTTTAGGTGCTGTCTAGTTGATTACAACTCATAAAGATTCTATGAACAACAGATTTGAATTTTGCCCTATCCTGCACCATCTTAAAGATCTCTGTCATGCTCAAGCCCACTGTGATAGTCATTCTGTCAATCCATTTTATTGAGTTCTTCCTCTTTTTTGCTACTCTACACTTTCACCAGAAACATGTTTCTCTTCAAAGACTGAGTGATTCTCCTGAAAATATGCCAGAGTAAGTGAGATGAAGTTTCACCATTCCAGCTTCTAAGGAGCACTCTGGTTGCACTTTCTACAACGTAGAGTTTGATCTTTTGACAGCTCATGAAATATTCAGCATTCTTTGCCAACACCACAATTCAAAGGCATCGATTTTCTGTCATCCTTAGTCATGTCAACTTTCAGATGCATAGGAAGCAATTGAAAATGCCAAGACTTGAATCAGGTACACCATAGTCTTTAAACTGACATCTTTGCTCTTTAATACTTTAGAGAGATCCTTGACAGCAGATTTTCCCCATGTAACATATCTTTTTTTTAACTTTATTTTATTAATTTTAATGAATATTTACAGAGATTTTGGATTTCCATTCATTCATTGTTGCATTTTTCTCCCAGCCCACCCATCCCCCCACCCCCAGTTTGCTCTTCTCTATGAAAACTAAAAGAAAAGTAACATATCTCTTGATTTCCTGATTGTGGCTATCATGGTGCTTACTGTGGATCTATGTAAAACTACATCATTGACAACTTCAATCTTTCCTCCATCTATAATGATTTTGCCTAATTGGTGAAGTTGTGAGAACCAACAGAGTGACCTGAAATACAGTTGGAGGAAAATGCATCTTAAACATTTTCAGTATCTACCATGTGGCTTAGTGGGAAATTGTGCTGTCAATACAAAGGTATACAATTCAAATCCTCCAGCTGCACTGCAGGGAAAGGATGGGCAATCTCCTTCATGTGATTTACTGTCTCTGAAAACTCACTGGAGGGTCACTTATGGATCAATGACTCAGTGGTACACAACAACAATAACAACAATGCACATAGTCTGGCAGATTTTAAAGTATATCCAACAGTTAAATTACTAGTTTAAAATAAAGTGAAATAATAGTTTAAGAACAGTTTAGATATTATTTTATTAGCATAACAACTTTATAAAGGTATTATTATTATTCTCATTTTTAATAGTTGAGTAATTAAGCTAAATAACTATTTGAGGGTATACAGTCTGTGACAGAGCCAAGATTTAAATCTAGCCAGAGTTCACAGTTTTTATCATGCTCTTTACAGAAAGGCAAGAACCTCTCTGCACAGCACATGATAAATTATAAGACCATCAATCAAGACTGTTACAAAACCTACACATAAAAGAATTTTAAAATTCTGAAACATTTGGATTACCTACTCTCAGCATGCTGAATAATGAAAGCTATACTGTCATCTTAACCCTCCTGTGTCAGGTATTAAAGCAAATATGAACTAAAATTCTTCTTTGCCTTACTGAACAACAGGAAAGCTTCAATAAAGAGCCTTTCACTAAAAAGCTCTTGTGGTACAAGAGCTCAATTGTACCACAAACATTGTAGTTACAAAGAAATGATTCCAGGTTTATACTGAGCCAAAGATTAGAGAAACCAACATTCCGACAAAGATTCTAGAATAGCTCACTCCAGAGCATGGACCCTGAAGACAAACCCTCTTGAAAGCCATCTCAATGGTCCTTCCTCCTGGAAAAGAACTCTGGGAACAATTACTCTTGGGAGCCACCGAGTCTCCTCAGGGCAAAGCTGGAGGAGTGTGTAAACGAGTCTTAACAATTACTCTGACTTTGACCTGAATGAAGACCTGAGGGAACTGTGCCTTTATAATCTGGTGAAAATTTTCAAATTGTCTCTGTTATGACTATATGATTATATGTCTCTGTTATGTGCTGCTTCCTTGATGAGAAAATTAGAAGATTCATCTTCAGGTTCGATTCAGGACAGCTCCAGCCCCACAGACCTTTTCTATCCTAATGTTGAGAAACTCAGGACTCCTATTTCCATCCCAGACTGGTCTTGCCTCCTCCAACTCAAGAAGAGAAGTTCAGAGGCCTGCCCTCCAGATCTTCCACTGACTTTTTCTCCAACATGTTTCCAAAAATCATTTTTTTAAAGGAGCTAGACCACTTGATGTAAATGTCTTATCTGTGGAAAGGGGTTAAAAACCATATGGCCAGGTCCTTTGAAATAGTATCTAGCTCAGCAGAGAGTACTGGAAAAGGACTCTGGATGTTGGAGAAGAGAGTCTTCATAACATCAAGAGTTAGCTAGGTTTTAACTGAGCCCTTATTATGTGCCAGCAACTACATTTTATGTTGTATCTGCATTGACCCTTACAAACAACTGAAAAGTAAGTAGAACTATTATGTTATTTTTACCAAAGGGGAGGGTGGGGATGGTGGAACTAATTGCTGGGCTAACAGAGAGAAGTAATGAAAAGCTGGGGCTAAAAACCTAACTGCAGAATGTACATCCTCAAAGAGGGACATGGTAACAACACAAGGAAGAGAGAAAGTGCAGGAATTCACCTTCTCCTTCTGCCAGAGCATTCTGCTTTCCCTCCTCTGTAACCAATCGAGCATCAGCAACCACAATAATGACCCAAAGGACATAGAAACGCAAGGCTTTGGATTCTCCTAATTTTCCTCTAGATTCTGATCATTTTCTTCTGGCTCTAGACCAGGAAAAATAGGACCAGTAAGGAATGGTTCTGATTTGTTTTTCCAACACTGTGCTATTCCTTCTGAAGTAATATTGCAAATATATGTGAGAATAGAAACAAGACCAATTTGTCTTTCTGCTAGATTGTCACTCAAAAATGTTGTCTATTGATCAGTAATTTAATTTATATGTTCAAATACCTGTATTAAAAGTTGCACACCTCTACTACTAGAAAAAGATGGTGAACCTCACATACACTAAAATGACTTCTTGTTGTTATTGTTGTTGTTGTTGTTGTTGTTATTGCCAGAACTGACCCATAGCTGACCCTCCAGAGAGTTTTCAGAGGCAGTTAATCGCATGGGAGTGTTTTGCCCATCCTTCTCCCACGGAGCAGCTGGTGGCCTCAAACCATGTGACTCTGGGATTACAGCACAGATTTAGTACTTGATAAATAAAAGCCATGCTTTGGCTTCAAATCCTCCACACTATGAACTCAAACTTTCCCTCCAGGCTGATTTCTTTCATCTGTTGTGCTTATGTCCTCTGCTGCAGATAAAAATGGGCAACATATGTTTTGATTGAGTTTATACTTTGTTATCAGAACTCTCTGTTTCTGAGTTTTTGCTCCATGATAAGGAGCAAAATGATTGTCATCTGGCAGGTGACAGTATGGAAATTCTTCTAGAGACATATACAGTTGTATTTTATTTTATAAATGTAATTTTGGATCTAGTAAGCAGAGGTCCCTGTAGAGAAACCTGGCTGAGAAACAAAGGACAGAGATGAGAATGGGGTGCTAGCTGGAAGAGAGGTCCTGGCAACAGTGATTGAAGTGTTGGGCTGATGAGTGATAGGTTGGTGGCTTGAACGCACCAGAGAGAAAGATGAGATTTGCAGTCTCTAAACCAAGGTGGCACCATTCAGTTAGACCCTATACAGTCCCTAGAGTGAGAATCCACTAGGTGGCAGTGAGTTTGGTCTTGATTGTCAGGGAATCTATTCTAACTCTGGCAAAACAATGTCATTTGGCGTAAAACTTATATTCTACAGGATTTTCATGGCTGTGAAGATGACTTTTGGTAGGCTTGAACAGCCAATCTTCCTATTAGTAATCCAGTGCTTAATAGTTTATGCTTTCCAAAACTCAAACTCATCAACAACACACAGCAGTTTTTCATAGGCCGCAAGTCACAGGGAAGGAAACTGCCTGACTATCTTCCTCAGAGCAGCTAGTGAATTTGAGTTGGCAGTGCAAAGTCCTACTTTCCAGACCACCAGAGAGATCCCTGGGCCTCTTTATTTAATGACTAGAGAGGAAATAGTTTGTTTGCTGGTTATTGTAAAAGAGCAGGTGTTGAAGGAGATAGTGAAAAGATAAAACACCACAGCTGAAAGAATCTACAGAGCAGTATTTCTGAAAAACCAGAAAGAAATAAAAATAAGGGCATAGGTATAAATATACATTTTTACTTCTGGGATTTTGGAGAAAAAGAGCAGGATGAAGTGTGTATATGAATTATATATCAGAAAAGTACCAAGAAAATATTCTGTCCTGGTTTTAATTTTTTTTAAATGAACATGAAGCGACTTTCCAATTTCTGGGAAAGTTTGAGAGAAGATATTGCAGTGAAATTGAGGAGCGTGGCAAAAGCTTTGAGGAACATCTTTACTAAGAATTTCCTAACTGCTTTCCAAAGTAGTTATACTAACTTAGATGCCATTCAGTGGTCATATAAACTTTCATTCTCTTCCTAACACTTGAAATTATTGGACTTTTGCACCCAAATGAAGAATATTATATTGAAATTTGATCTTTTGGGTCACTGTTCCTTTCTCTGGTTACAAAGGAAGTACAGCATCTTTTCACTGTGTCTGTTTATTGGTCAGATCCAACTCCTCTTCTGTGACTAATCTATTTGAGTCTTTTGCCCATTGTTTACTGCTTGTTAAAAAGAAGGTAGGACTCTTCTGTATTCTGAATATTAACCCTTTCCTGATTATGGATGAATCTCTTTATAGTCCATTATTTTCCCTTATGATTTTTCCTTTACTTTTTTATACAAATATTTTTATGTCAAATTTTGTACATTTTATTTGGTTTAGGAAATAGTTCTTACCTTGACATCCTAAACATGGTAGGGGGTTTTCTAATATTTTGAAGGTTAGCCATTCACAATTAACTTATTTAGATTATTCTGTATTATCATTGTAGGGGTATCCAGTTGCTTCAATACTCCTCAAAATTTCTAATCTAACTCATGACAATATTGTCGTTCATATGTTACTTAGATTTGGATGTCAATCCTTACACACGAATCACTCTTCTTTATATAACCACAGCTAAAACAATATTAAATAATTTAAATTCCTGATAGGGCAATTCCTCTCTCCTTATGTCACCGACCACCCGACTACGGTCGTGACAAGAAACTCAAGGGGTTTCTTGGTGAAGAGCAGGTGAGGGACGAAGTCGGCGAAAATGAGAGTCTGCACACCAGGATGATGTAGAGAGCTCTGATTTATTATGCTAAAAGCTTGCTTTTTATACATTTAAACTTGTTTAAACTTGACTTATAGCCAACATTTTGTGATTACAAAGCTCACATAAGATTTTAACAAAAAGAAAGTATTTTCTATTACTAAATAATAGCATCGGCTATTAAACATTCTTTGAACAAGAAACACAATGACCTTATGTTGGTCATCTGCTCGACAATGGTTAATGGTTTACATTTCACTTCCTTTCCTCTCTTACTTTGTGTCACTGTATTTTAGCCACCTTTGTTTTTGCCTTTGTACTCATATTTGTACTGTACCTAACGAATCTTAACATCTATTTTCTTACACTCTGGACCATTCCTATATTTAACAATAGTTTTTGCAACTTGTCATAAGATTTTAATTTGTTTTTTGTTTGGCAATGTGCACTAAGGTGGACGACTTCCTTTAACTTGTTTTTACCAAGTTAATCTGTACTATTCAATTCTTTTTCCTTGGAATACAAAACGTCTGTATAAGGAAGAGGTACTGGTGTTGGAGTTGGCAGGACATATGGTCCTTTATAAGTACTTTCTTCCCACCACCTGTGATTTATCTGGTAATATTTCCTATTTCTTAAAGAGACCTTTACTTTTAGAGAAGTTTGTCTTTTGAGTCTTTTCTTAAACCTCTCTGTTTTATTATCATTAACTATGACTTTCTGCTGTTAAAACTAGTCTAAACTTTCTCCTAATATACAATTACATTGCTGAATATGAGTTGCAAGTATCACAAAAGAGGAATTAGATACATACTCAAAGATCATATTCAAAATTATACTTTTAAGAACAATCTCAATTTCTTTTATATTTTCAGCTTGTTTGTTATCATTTCCAGGAACATCAAATGGTTCCTGATTAAAAACTTTAATTAAATCTTTATCCCAGTTCTGGTGAAGTTCCCCTGATTATTCCCCAGAAACTCCCATTCTTATCCTAGAAGCAACTTAATTTCCAGAGGTTTCCTAGGATTACGAAGACCCATCTGTAACAAATATCCAGGCATCAGCCCACTCACAAGCACAGGGCTTGCAAGGTTCCCTCTTATGCTATCCTTGAGGTCAGAGACCCCGTACAGGCACGGACGACCCATTTTGTCACACAGGCGTCGTGGCCAGAGAGGACAGCGAGGCGGGTGTGGCATCCTTATTCCCTTTCCTCAAATTATTTTCTCTATTTTAGGCCCTCTTATTTTTTGCATGGTTAGATTGTAATATATCATGGTGTAGAGTTTTTTCCTTCTTTAATTGTAATCTGAGTGAAGATTCACAAAGCAAAATTTTTCCCCTTTTATCAACTATGTTGTTGGTATGTGCCATTGAGTCACCTGCAACCCATAGCCACCCTATGTACAATAGCTCTGAACCCTGCCCTAACCTGAGCCAGTCTCACTACTCCCATTACCCCACTTATTGTGTCAATCCATCTCATCCAGGATCTTCCTCTCCTGTGCTGTCCCTCCACCATTCCAAGCATGATATCCTTCTCCAAGGATTGGTCCCACCATGGCCATATGCCTAACATACGTAAGACAGAGCTTCAAAATCCTTGCCTTCAAGGACAAACTTGGTTTCACCCTCTCCAAAACTGACCTGTTTGTTCTCTTGGTGGTCCACTGTATGTCCAATACTCATCTTCAGCACTACAATTCAAAGGCATCAATTCTTCTGTCATCCTTAGTCATTGTCCAGCTCTCTAGTGCATTGCAAGTAATTGTGAAGACCATGGCCTGGATCAAGTGCACTTTAGTCCCTAGACCAACATCAATATTCTTTAGCACTTTGGAGAGGTCCCTGACAGCAGATTTTCCCAATTCGTCTTTTGATTTCCAGGCTGCTGGTGACAAGAGTGTTGATTTTGGAGCTGAGCAAGCTGAAATTATTAAAACCTCATTCTCTTCTCCATCCATCATGGTGCTGCCAATTGACCCAGTGGTGAGAATATTTGTCTTCTTGATGTTGAGTTTCAATCCATATTGAAGACTGCAGTACTTGACCTTCTGCAGCCAATGCTTCATGTCCTCCTCAGTTTTAACAAGCAAGCTGTATCATCTACATATCACAGGTTGTTGATGAGTCTTCTTCCAATACTGATGACACATTCCTCCTCATAAAGCTCAGCCTCCCGAATGTTCTGTTTTGCATACAGATTGAAAAGGTACGGCGATCATGCACACACATTTTATTCTATAAGTAATTTCAGTACCCACTTGACACTTTTCTTTCGGCCATGTAATTCTGATTTGCATTAATCCTTCTTCACCTTTCTGAGTCTTCCCTTTCTTTGATGTTTTTGTCCTAGTCATCCCCTTATTGGATTTTGACTTTCCCTTCTCTCATCTTAATATGTGTCTTACCTATTTACTAGTTTTTACTCACCTCCCTCCCTTCACATCCCTGGTAACTATTCAAGGATGAGTCTAACTATGTGTAAATTTTCCTTAACCTTTTTTTTTTTAAATTTAGGTTGTTTATTTTTCATGTCAATTAACATCTACAGAGATTTTGGGATTCCATTCATTCATTGTTGCACCCTTCTCTCTGCACAAACCCCTCCCCTCTGGCCCCCCCCCCGCCCCCACCGTTTGCTCCTCTCCTTGAAAAGCAAAAGAAAAACTCCCTCATTGGTACACAACCCCCCCCGCACCTCCCCAAACCCCACCCCCTACCCCCAAATACAATCCACTCTGCAACCCTCATTGCATACTCCTACGATAAAAATAATGCCCTAAAATATAATACTTTTAGACTATTCTCTCCCCCATAGACTTCAATGCCGTAAACATATTTCATCCAGTTTTTCTCAGTTCTTACCCCCACCCCAATGCCAGCCTCATTCTACAACAGTGGCACCATATAGCATTTGTCCCTTTGTGACTGAGATACCTCACTCAGCATAATGTCCTCCAGGGTCACCCATTTTGAATAATATTGCATGAGTTCCTTATTTTTCAATGCAGCATAGAATTCCATTGTGCGAATATACCACAGATTCCCTAACCTTTTATAACAGTAGCCTTATATGTGTCCTTTTGTGACAAAACCCCCAAAATCCAAACAGTGGGTTTTTGATTGGTATTGTATCAAATTCACAGACCAAGTGAGGGATAACTGGTATTTCCACCCCGTTAAGTCTTTCTCTCTATCAGCATTGCAACAAAACTCAAACTCATTGCCTTTGAGTCAGAACCAACTCATACCTGACCCTCCAGAGAGTTTTCAGGGGTTATAAGTTTCATGTGAGAAGATAGCCCATCTTTTTTCCATGAAGTAGTTGTTAGATCCAAACTAGAGAGGTGCTGTTTGGGTTAGCAGCACAGCTTCCTACAGATTACACCACCAGAGCATGAACCCATTTATTCAGGTATTCTTTTTTGTCCTTCAGCAAAGCTTTATAAACTTTTTTCTACTTCTTTCATTGAATTATTTCTAAAGCTCTTAAAATTGTCATTGCTATTGAAATTTTTGGAAGCAGGAGAGGCATCCACCTCCTAAACAACATGCCTCTGGAAACTCTATGAAGTGATAAATGATGATAGTTATAGAAAGGTTTCAGGCCTTTTGTTCACGGGCTCACTATGAGTCGTCCTCAACTCAATGGCCATCAACAACAACAATAACGTTGAAGTTTGGGGAAGGCTGATATTTTCTTTTGTGTTGCTATTTAAGTATGGGACAGAAATCCTAGTGATGCAGTAGTTAAATAATTTCTCTGCCAGCCAAAAAGTCAGTGGTTCAAACACATAACTACTCCATGGGAGAAAGACTGGGCAGTCCACTTCCATGAAGAAACTCTACGGACAATTCTAATCTGCCCTACAGGGTTGCTGTGAGTCAGAATCCACTTCAACGGCAATGAGTTTGGTTTAGTAAATACAGAAGAAAAGTATTAAGTTTTTAAATATAAGTTTCTAGCCAATACACTTGCCAGAGTCTCTATGTATAAAATCTCTTATATTTCCTTGAAGATAAAGCTATATTCTATTAATTCTACATACTATATACTCTGGTGGACTAGGCCACTAGAGCTCCCTAATAAGAATGAGAATGGCACAAGATAGGAAAACATTGTTCATAGGTTCGCTCTACACCACTTGACTGCACCTAACAACAACATATCCATTTGGGAGCTCTGATGGCATAGGACATATTGAGTTGTGCTACTAATCTAAATGTGGTGCCTCTCTGGTGGTTCGAATCCACCAACAGATCTGTGGGGAAATGATGGGCGGGCAATCTCCTCTCATGCAACTAACAGGCTCTGAAAACTCAATGGAGGGTCAACTATGAGATAGTTAGACCTCGATGGCAATGAACTTTTATAAGTGTTTATATCAACTCAGTCAGCCATGTTGCCAAGAACTCTGCCTCTGAAATCTTTAATGTCCATATCATATGATTCTGAATGAAAGATAATTAGGCCTCTTTTAACTATATGTAGCATATGTCTAGTGGAATAGTCTGTAGAGAGTTGCACTTCTAACCCAAAGGCTGAGCCTCTCTGGTAGTTCAAATCCACCAGCCAGTCTTTGGAGAAAAAATGGACAATCTTCTCCTGTGCTATTTACAACCTCAGAAAAGAGCTGGAGGATCATCTATGATTTGGTTCCAATTTATAGAGAGAGGGAGGGAGGAAGGGGGGAGAGAGAGAGAGAGAGAGAGAGACGGAGTGGGTAGGGCGAGGAGAGAAAGCAGCAGAGTTCTCCTTGGAAAACATTAGATAATTGACAACAAGAGTCAAAAGTAGTAGTAGACAATGGAGATTATTATATGGAGTAATCAACTAATAATTCTTGATTCTTCTCTCTTTCATGATCAAGGAGCCATGAGGGAAGAAAACCAGTCCTCCACCCTGGGCTTCATTCTCCTGGGAATTACTGGCAAGCAGGAGCAGGAAGACGTCTTCTTCATCCTCTTCCTGTTTATTTACCCCATCACATTGGTTGGAAATCTGCTCATCATCTTGGCCATTCGCTCTGACATCCGCCTTCACAATCCCATGTACTTTTTCCTTGCCAATCTTTCCTTTGTTGACATCCTGTTCTCATCTGTAACGGTCCCTAAGATGTTGGCAAACCACCTCTTGAGCAGCAAAGCCATCTCGTTTGGAGGATGCCTAACACAGATGTACTTCATGATTGCCTTGGGTAACACAGACAGCTATATCTTGGCTGCAATGGCTTATGATCGTGCTGTGGCCATCAGCCGCCCCCTTCATTACACAACAATTATCAGCCCCAAATCTTGTATCCTGCTTGTTGTTGGGTCATGGGTGATTGGAAATTCCAATGCCCTCCCCCATACTTTGCTTACAGCTCGTTTGTCCTTTTGTGGCAACAAGGAAGTGGCCAACTTTTACTGTGACATTACCCCATTGCTCAAGTTATCTTGCTCTGATATCCACTTTAATGTAAAAATGATGTACCTAGGAGTTGGTGTTTTCTGTGTGCCATTAGTATGCATCATTATCTCCTATATTCGGGTCTTTGCCACTGTCCTACAGGTTCCATCCACTAAAGGTTTGCTCAAAGCCTTCTCCACCTGTGGCTCCCACCTCACAGTTGTTTCTTTGTATTATGGAACGGTGATGGGCATGTATTTCCGTCCTCTGACCAGTTACAGCCTAAAGGATGCAGTGATAACTGTGATGTACATGGCAGTGATTCCAATGCTAAATCCTTTCATCTACAGTCTGAGAAACCGAGATATGAAGGCTGCCTTGAGGAAACTCTTCAGCAGGAAAATTTTCTCATAACCAATGTGCTATCCCCATTTCATTAAGGGTAGCAGACACCACTAAGGACACGCATGAGTCCTTCCCAGAGTCATCAAGTCCTTATTGATCTTTCCAGCCAGAAAATTCATCTTCTCCATAATCCCAGTACAATCTCATGAGGCATCCTATTGAAATGATCACTTAATTTCTATTATTACTCCTTTTGCTAAAGTCAAAATTTAAAACTATTAGGTCCAATTCTCTTTTATACTATTGACTAACAAAGTAAAGTTGACAAAGTCTGAATTTGGCTTCCACATCTCCATATTAGGTATAATAATCTCAACTCTGTATCTGCAACATGGCTGAGAGGATCATATTTACTCATGTTTTGAAAGTTACAAATCAGTATCTAAATGTCAGTTCTTACATTTAATTAATCACCAGTTTGAATCCATCAATTGCTCCCTGGGAGAAGGATGGGAAGTCTCCTCCCATGTGATTAATTGTCTCTGAAAATCCACAGGAGAGCCAGCTATGGCCTGGTTCAAACCCCATGGCATACAACAACAACTAGGTTTGCATGCTTTGAGGACAGGAAAAGACCTACCACATTTCTTATAATGTGGTATATTTAATTGGTGGAAAATATAGATGAATGGAAATATAAATCTCTGAAATGTAGTCTGATAATAATCAGACATAACTTAGAATGTGTGTCCCTGCATGGTGCTATTGGCTAACACACTCAAATACTCCTTGAACAGTTGACAGTTCAAATTCACCCAGAATTGTTTTGAAAGAAAGACCTGGTGATCAATTCCTAAAAAATCACCATACAAAATATCCTACAAAATCATCCTACAAAAATACCCTACAAAACATGGTTTTACTCAGACACAGATGAGTTTATCACAAATCAGAATCAACTAGAAGTTGCTTGAATCAAACTGGATTAAAATCTTTAAAGGTACTAACTCTGGGACATAATTTTCCCCCCTTAATTGATCAAACTACACTGTCTCTTAATTGATCAAACTTCCTAACATATTGCTGTAAATGTGTTTTCTTAAATACTAATGGTGGCCTAGTCATAAGAAGCTGCACTGCCATCTCAAAGGCATGTGGTTTGAATCTACCAGCTGCTCCATAGGAGAAGGATGGACAATCTCCTCCCATGTGATTTACTGCCTCTGAAAATCTGCTATGGGGTCAGCTATGGGTCAGTTCCAACTTGACAGCACACAACAACAAAGAAATAAAGGCATGATATGTTCTGGTTCAACTAGTTGTAATATAAAATAAAACTGATTTGAAGAAAACTGAGGTGCCAAATAACAAAGACAGACAAAAGAGCTATATAGAAAATTACCATAATTCTCCAGCACGACCTAAGAGAGATAAGTTTTTGATGTTGCGTGGCCAGCCTTGATTAATGCAGACAATGTTCCCCCAAATAGAGACAATTATTCAGAAGGTAACTAAATATCTACAAAGGAATTCCACTATTATCTGATTCTATTTATGATAAGATTATTGAAATTTTTCAAAATATTAACATGTAAGTGATTATTCATAAATCTAATCTTTCCAAACATAATAATATTCTGAGGAGGTGACTTGACTGTAAATTAGAGTAACATTTTATTATTTACTGTTTTCTAATTGCCAATAAAAATAGAAATTTAAAACATTTTCTCTAATTTATATTGCCAAGAATTTTTCCATGGATGTTGAAAAATTATCGTATTGATCTTTTAATGCTTTCTTGTACTCTAACACATTAAGGATGAAAACTATTACAATTATCCACTTTTAATTTTTTTAAAAAGGATTTTATTACAAAATTACAAATGACTAGGAAATTTGTGTGAGTGAGTGACCAAATGATGTGATGGGAAAAAGCATTGCATTTATGGGATTCTCAAGTTTGGGGAAGGGGAAGGATATATAAATTTATTTATTGTCTGTTTGTTTTATCTCCAAGAATATGAAGGTCTAAGGCCTATTATTGCTGTGCTCACAGCAGTTGGATCAGTGTTGACATATATTAATCAATCAATAGATTTGTCTTGAGTAATAAATTGCTAGTTCAATGTTATTTCAGAATAATAAATGTATCAAGATTCACTTTTCAAGAAGGTCAAATGTTATGAGAATTTTCTATGATAATATACTACATGCCAAAGAGAATAATGTAAAAGAAGAGCTGAGGAAATGTGAGTACTTGGGTAAACTCTACACCAATTAACTGGGAATCGACCTCACATTATTCTTCCTCTACTGCATATCTCTTAGAGCACACAAAAGTCTGTGTATAAATTTATAAAATAAAAATCATTGAACTTACATTCCAACTCAGACTTCTTCTTTTGATTCTGTCACACATTCTGTCCTGAAGGTATTTTTTAAACTGTAATTTTTTTAACCTACTTTATTTACTTCAGATTCCTAAGGTCTTGCCTTTTACTAAAGGTGACTTGACGGTGTGGGTTAAATGTTGGGCTGCTAGTCAAAAGGCCAGCAGATCAAATCCACCAGCCATTCCAAGGGGAAAAGATGAAACAGTCTACTCCCATAAAGATTTACAATCAAAACTCAAAATTATATAAATGGCTAGATTTACTCATATAATTAAAGACTGGTGGAACCTCTGAGACTATGACCTTGGGTCTCCTTTGAGTGTGGAACTAAAAGTCACCCCTGTGTGTCTCAACTTTTAGCCAAACAATGGGCAGTATTATAAGGAGAACAATACATCCTCAAGGTAATCACTTCTTTGAACAATAATACAAGAGCAAAAGGGCAATATTTTCCCACGAAGAAAGTTCAGAAGGCAAGAAGGGTTATTAGTATAGATGGTTGAATAAAAATTGTAATAACAAGCAAGAAGAGTGCTATTACAATGTAGAAACTAATTTATGTCATAAAATCTCTATGAATGACTGAATAGAAAACCAATTTCCTAAGCAAACTTTCACTCAAAATATAAAAAGCTTAAACAGAAAAATTATTTACAGCCTTGGACACCAAAAGGGACAGTTCTATTCTGCCTTAAAAGTCACTGTGGGTCAGAATTGACCCATCAACAATGGTCTTACAGTCCTGAAGTTCTCAGAAAAAGATTAGATGGTGAATATGTCAGTTAAGATTCAGTCAGGAAACAAAAATCACACCCAGTACTTAAACAGAATATTTAATAAATTGTTATTGTTGTTGTTAGGTGCCATTGAGTACAAAAAATAGCAATCCTATAAATAACAGACCTGAACCATGTCCTATCCTGTGACATCCTCGTAATCTCTGACACATTTGAGCCCATTGCCACACTGTGTCAATCCAACTGGATGAAGGTCTTATAGGCATTGGAAAAAAATGTTTTACTTTAAAAGAAACTAAAGAGGAGGAGGAGTATATTGAAATAACCCAGAGACTACAAACTACAACATGAAGTTATTTCTACTTGTTACTGTTATGTGTCATCAAGTTGTAAAGCTGTATAGTAAATTGCATGAAAGATGGCCTATCTTTCTCCCATAGAGCAGCTGGTCAATTTGAACCATCTGCCTTTGGTTTGGCAGCAAAATTCCTTGTCCACTAAGCCACCAGAGTCCCTGTGTTCACTAAAGTTGAAAAAAGAAAACTAATGTTACCAGGATCTAGGAGCTCATAGGAAGGATCATATCTCCATATGTTGCCTCAACCCTCAGCCCTTTCCTGTTCCAGGGGCTATAAAACAGGTTCCTTTTCCTGAGTGATTCCAACTTTTTTCCATTTCTGAAACACAGGCATTTAACAAAAATGTCTGTAACACTGATGTAGGTACCAAGCCCTTTACAAATAAACAGCTTCCCTTGTTAAGTTGGTATTATTACTATCCCCATGTACAAATAAGAAACTTTAAACCTAAAGAAACTGAAAACTGTGACTCAAACAGAGGTAGTCTGACTCCATAATCCAAGCTCTCTCTCACTATATTTTGCTACATCCCTAGCTCAGGTTGAAAAGAGAGGTTCTAGGATCTCTCACTAACTTGTGGCTGTTGTTTTTATTCTCATCTTCACCCACTTGGCCTTAAACGCATGCCAGCTTAATGCATAATAGAGTAGAATGGCTCCATAGGCTTTAATTTTTATGGAAGCAGACCATTAGGTCTTTCTTCTGTGAAGGCACTGGATGGGTTCACACCACCAGTCTTTTGTTTAGCAGCCAATTTCAAACCACTTGGGCCACCCACATACCCTAACTTTCCATAATCTTTAGGAGGCATGAGAGCCAGATTTTTGTGTTAATCATCTCAGACACATCCAACCAGTAAGACCCAAGTGGAGGGTCCATTGTTCTTTGAGACACATATGTCCATCCATTTTCAAATCATCGCTGTTTTAATAACAAAAATCACCAAAAAAGAACAAAAATCACAGAAATATCTAAAAGTTGTGCTTAGTATTTAGAACTCATTATTGTGTCTACTACTGTTTTGTTGTTGTTGATTGCCTTTGAGTCAGGCACGACTCACAGCGACCCTATGAACAAAAGGTCTGAAGCACCCCCCCAACTATTGGCATTTATCAAAGTTCATAGAGTTTCCAGAAGCATGTTATTGAGAAAGTGGATGCCACTCCTGCTTCAAAATCTGTCATAGTATGGTATTGGTTTTTTTATGCCATTCAGTCGCTTGTAATGTATGGTGACCCTAGTTACAGCAGCTCTGAACTCTTCTCTGTCCTGAGCCGTTCTCACTAACTTGAACACACCAACCCCTATCACCCCAGTTCCTGTATCAATCCATCTCATCTTGGATCTCCCTCTCCTGCACTGTCCATCCACCTTTCCGAGCATGATGTTCTTCTCCAAGGGCCTACATTTCCTGACCATGTGCCGAAAGTAAATGAGGCAGAGCTTCAAAATGCTAGTCTCCAAGGAAAGACTTGGCTTCACCCTCTCCATGACAGACCAATTTGTTTTCTTGGCAGTCCATGGTATGTTCAAGACTCTTCTCCAGCACCACAACTCAAAGGCATGCATTCTTCTGTCATCTTTAGTCATTGTCCAACTCTCTGGTGCATAGCAAGTAATTGGGAACACCATGGCCTAGATTAGGCATACCTTTGTTTCTAGACTGACATCGTTGCTCTTCAGGACCCTAGAAAGTTCTATGACAGTGTATTTTCCCAGTGCAATTCAACTTTTGATTTCTTGACTGCTGTTGTTAAAAGTGTTGATTGTGGATCTGGGCAAGCTGTAATTGCTAACAACCTCAATCTCTTCTCCATCTAATATAGTGCTGCCAATTGGCCCAGTCAGGAGAATCTTTTGTCTTCTTGATGTTGAGCTTCAGTCAATATTGAAGACCACAGTCCTTGACCTTTTGCAACAAGTGCGTCAGGTCCTCCTCCATTTCAGCAAGCAAGATTGTGTCATCTGCATATCGTAGGTTGTTAATGAGTCTTCCTCCAATCTTGATCCCACACTCCTCTTCATCAAGCCCTGCTTCCCGAATGATCTGTTCTGCATACAGATTGAAAGGGTACAGGGATATTATGCATCCCTGACATACTCCTTTCCTGATTTTGAAACATGCAGTGTTTCCTTGCTCTGTTCTGAGAACTGCTTCTTGGTCCAAAAATAGGTTTCGTATAAGCACGATCCAGTGCTCTGAGATTCCCATTTTCCTCAAGGTTAGCCACATTTTAGTGTGATCCACACAACCAAATGCCTTTGCATAGTCAAAGAAGCACAGATAGACATTCTTCTGGTACTCTCCATTTTCTGCCAAGATCCATCTGACATTGGCAACAACATCCCTACTGCCATGACCTCTTCTGAACCCAGCCTGTATTTCTGGTAGTTCTCTGTCAATGTACTGTTCAAATCTTTTCTGGATAATCTTCAGCAGTATTTTGCTAATGTGTGATATTGTTCAATAATTTCCGCACTCTGTAAGGTCACCTTTTTTTGGAATGGTAATAAATATGAATCTCTTCCAGTCAGTTGGCGAAGTAGTTGTCCTCCAGATTTCTTGACACAACTTGGTGAGCACATGCAGGGCAGCATCTGTTTGATGAAATACATTAACTGGTATTGCATCAATTCTGGGGCATTTTTTACAGAGTCCTTCGGAGAAGCCTGCACTTCCTCCTTCATTGCCATTGCCTTATGCTCTTATGTTGTTTCTTGAAATTCTGCTGTGTCAACCAATTCTTTTTGGTACAAGGACTCTGTATACTCTGTATACTCCTTCTATCTGCTTTCAATGCTTCTGGAATCATTTAATATCCTGCCCATAGCATCCTTAAGCATTGCAACTCATGTTTTGGATGTATTCTTTATTTCTTTGAGCTTAAGAAAAGCTGAGTAAGTTTGGCCCTTTTGATTGTCTGACTCCAGCTCCTTGCACATGTTGTTGTTGTTGTTAAGTGCCGTCGAGTCGCAGGTGACTCAAAACGACCCTATGAAGGAGAGTCCTTGACGCTTGGGCGTCTCTCATCCTCTCTCCAGGTTCATAGGGTTTCCGGAGGCAAGCTATTACGGAAGTGGATGCCACTCCTCCTTCTAAGCTTGTTTTAATTGGGGAACTCCACCCCACTCTCTGTCCGCAGTCCCGAGGGCCCTTTTGGGCTTGAAGACCTGTGCTGCTGCCTTAAACCCTAGGCCAAGCCTGGCTTGCCTGGCTCCTGGAGGCAGAGTAGTCCTTCGCATCCAAAAACTGCCACAACACCCGCCCAAACAGCACCATGCTCTCTCTGCTTACCAGGCTATAGCAACCCTGGGCGGAGCAAACCTGGGAGAACATGGCCCTGACTCTCCCCTCTTCTCCTTCCAGTAATGAAGCCCTGTCCTTGCACATACCATTTTAATATTTTGCCTTATCTTCCCAACCAGCTCTTTGAAATCTTCTATTCAGCCCCTTAACTTCTTGATTTCTTCCCTTTGCTCTCTGTGCTCTAGTGCGATATTCAGGGTCTCTTCTGACATCCATTTTGGTCTTCTTCCTTCTTAGTAATGGCTTTTTACATTCTTAATGAATGATATTCATGGTATCTTCCCACAGCTCATCTGGTTTTCGTTCATTAGTGTTCAAGGTCTCAAACCTGTTCCTGAGATCTGATGTAGTTGTTGTTGTTTGGTGCCATCAAGTCCAGTACAATCCATAATGACCCTATGAACAACTGATGTGAACCCTGTCCGATCCTGTGCACACTTCTTGACACCCTAGAGCCCACTGCAGCAGTCATTGTGTCAATCTATCTAATTGAGAGTCTTTCTCTCCTTTGCTAACCCTCCACCTTTCAGAGCATCATGAGCCTTTCCAAAGAATAGCCACTGTAGGAATACACCCAAAGTATGTGAGGCAAAATTTTATCATCTTTGCCTCCAAAGAACACTCTGGCTACACACTCTCCAAGACATATTTGTTTTTCTTTTGGCAGTCCATGGGACTATTGACTGTATATTGTATATATATTATCTAATTTATTATTTTTATGGAATTTAGTATGAGTGGACAATTGGTTTGGGGAGAGTTTCATCTGGGATGTAGCCTCCTACAAACATATTAGGAATATTTCTGAAGCTGGCTTAGTTTTCGCTTCAATTTCACGTCTGATTTATCACCTTTTCATTTCCTTGGACTAATGGGCTGCCTTACCTGATGACCATGGATTCACTGGTCTTCACAGCTATGTGCCACAGACCAGAACTCGCTAGCCTCTATAAGCTCATGAATCATTTTCTTTAGATAAATCTATTTCTTTTCCTGAGTTTTGGTGTGTGGGCTGTTGTTTTTGTTTTTGTTTTTAATTTAGTTTGGTTTTTATTTGGCTTCATTTGGTTTGGCTTTTTTTTTTTCAAGAAAGAATCCAGATTCAGATACTTGTCAAACTTTAATACAGTATTGAAGAAAGATATCTACAATCATTTGAAAGGCTTCTCTCTTCATGAACTACATATCTCTGTACATCTATCTCAGTAAGACCAGATTATTTTCTTATTTTTAATTTAAACCAAACCATCATAACATGCTGAATTCAGAAACAAATACAGTTGTTTTCTATTAAATCGAACAGCTGAAATATTTGAAAACTATAAAACAATGCTACTGTCCATATTAAATTTTTTGCTTGGAAAATTCATTTTCATAAAAGTACACCATTTTATAATATTAAATCATTTATTACTGGCATTCTTAGATAAATTAATAAGTAGTTTAACATTTTCTCAGTATCAATGTCTAACCAAGTAAATATTAATAAGTATAACTTATATAACAAAGGCTATTGAGGTCTTAAATAATTTTTCATAATATAAAGTGGTCATGAGACCATCAAGTTTGAGAATGACTACTTGATGTAAAACATTCTGTTGTATGTCTGCCATAGAGAGCTCAAGTGGCAGAGAGCTTAAGGTAATGCACTGCTAACTCACAGGCGACAGCCCCCTCTGGCATTTTGGATCCACTAGCTGCTATATGGAGAAAGATGGACAATCTCTTCCCACGCAACTTAGAGCTTTGGAAAATTAAGAGTCAGTTATTAGTTAGTTCCAGCACCATGACAAGAAGTTTGTTTTGGGTTTTTTGTCAGCCATAGATTATAACTTCCTTGAAGACAGTACCTATCTTTTTCATTTTTGTGTTCTCATAGTCTAGTCAACCCTTCATCTTAGACAGCAGCTTCAATCTCCATTCCATTTTCTTATGTTTTGATGGATCCTGTCCAATGGATGGTTGGTTCAGGGTCAATCAGGTAAGGAAATTAGGGCTAAGAGAACTTAAGAAACTTGCCCAGCAAGATCAGAACCACTCAGTATCTGATTCTAACTCTCTTCAATCATTTTGGTTCTTGTTATACCTGAATGTATATCATGTTTAAAATGATCATATACACCAATGTTCATTGCTGTGTATTCATAATAGTCAAAAGGTGGGAAAAAACCTAAATGTCCATCAATAAAAGAGATCACAAAATGATTTCTACCAACTCTTACAGTCGGAGATAGATCGAACATGCAATCAAGATGCATTGATAATAATGGGTGACTGGAATGCAAAAGTTGGGAACAGAGAAGAAGAATCAGTA